>NW_024715014.1:1173110-1190610 GCF_018991925.1 Homarus americanus
TCTCTGTCTCTGTCTGTCTCTTTGTTCACCTCTATTTCTCTTTAATTATTTCGCTTTGTTTCTCCTTCCCACCAATATCATCTCTCTCTCTCTCTCTCTCTCTCTCTCTCTCAGGTACATTTATAATTAACGAGAATCAGGCGTAAAAATCCCCAGGTGTTAATCCGGTTATTGTGACTTAAATCCTCTCCAATATTACGAGTAAAACCCGTGTACCTAAACGTAAATCCACCTGACACTTTCCCTTGACACTTCCCCTGACACTTCCCCTGACACTTTCTTGTCACTTTCCCTTAACACTTTCTTCACACTTTCCTTTGACATTTTTTTAATACTTAATTGACACTTTCTCTTGACACTCGATTGACAATTTCCCTTGACACTTCCCTTTAACACTTTCCACTGTAAAAAAAAAAAGTCTTAGCTAACTTAATATTGTAAATTACTAAATAGCCAAAATTTGTACAAAAATAATTAATTTCCCACGTAAAAAAATGTAAAATAAGTATTATTTCCGATGTAAAAAAAAGCTTATATTGAAAGTAATTGATGCGTAAAAATATGTAAAAAATATAAATTACTGTAAATTACCGAATAGCGAATATGTGTAAAAAAAGAAAGTATTATAACCTATGTAAAAACACAAAAAAATTACGTAATTGTTTCCTATGTAAAAATGTAAAATATACTGTAAATTATTGTAAATGACTGAATAGCGAATTAAAAAAAATATAGTCAAAATTGGCATCAGATTCAACAGGTAGGAGGCTAGATTAGGTCAGGTGTGTTGCCAATAGACTTTTTTATTCGAATTTGCTTTTTTTTGGTGTGTTTGTTTGTGTGTTTTTGTCGATATTCCCTGTTTTTTTTGTTCAATCGACGTTTTGGTGTTTTTTTACGTTATTTTATTGGTGTTTTTGTTGTGTTTTTCGTTGTTTTTTGTTTTGTTTTGTTTTAAGTTTTTTATTTTATTTTATTCTTATGTTTATTTATTGTGTTAATGTGTCTTAAACACTTCTCTTTGTCTCTCTTTCTTTTCCTTTCTTTTCCTTTCTTTTCCTTTCTTTTCCTTTCTTTTCCTTTCTTATATATTCTTTTCTCGCTCAATCTATTTTTATTCTTGTCTATCTCTGTCACCTTTTCACTCTTCTTGTTATTTTCTCATTTCCTCTTTCTCTTCTCTCTCTCTCTCTCTCTCTCTCTCTCTCTCTCTCTCTCTCTCTCTCTCATCTTCTTCCCTTGTCCAAACTACCACACAATGACACTTAACAAAGACATTCAAACAAAGTCTCGCCTCTTTGCACGTCTTATTGAGCTGACTTGCTTAAGAAAGAAGTTACTTAAGCAAGAACTAAGTTAGGTACAGTTGAAGATGTTCACTGTCTGTATCCGTCTGTCTCTCTCTCTCTCTCTCTCTCTCTCTCTCTCTTTTCGTGTTTTAGTGTTTGTTTAACTTTTGCAATACGTCTCTTGGGTTCGTTGTAGGCGAGAGAGAGAGAGAGAGAGAGAGAGAGAGAGAGAGAGAGAGAGAGAGAGAGAGAGAGCACACACACATCATTACTTCAACAATCACTCACTCTCACATGGTATATTAAATGCCCCGGGGAAAGTGTCTTGCTTAAAGGGAAAGTGTCAAAAGAAAGTGTCAAGGGAAAGTGTCATGTGGATTTACGTTAAAGTACACGGGATTTATTCGTAATATTGGAGAGGATTAAAGTCACAATAACCGGATTAACACCTGGGGATTTTTACGCCTGATTCTCGTTGATTATAAATGTACCTGAGAGAGAGAGAGAGAGAGGTTAGGTTAGGTCAGGCTAAAGGTTGACCTGACCTATATACACCATTCATTAAGAGGGCCAACACCTACACCACCTGAATGACTGACCACTGAGGAAAGACTGAACTGTGACTGAAGACTGAACGGTGAACAATGACTGGTACGGTGAATAATGAACTGTGAACAGTGACTGGCCGGTGAATGACAGACAGACGGACAGAGGAACAGAGTTAGAGGTAAAGAGAGAGAAAGAGAGACAGAGAAACACACACATAAAGAGAAAGAGGAACAGAGAGAGGCAGAGAGAGAAAGACAAGGAGAGAGAGAGAGAGAGAGATAGCAAGAGATAGCAAGAGAAAGAGGAACAGAGAGACAGACAGGCAGAGAAACAGAGAGAGAGAGAGAGAGAGAGAGAGAGAGAGAGAGAGAGAGAGATACACACACCACACTCCACCAGTAAAGTAGGATTGGGTTTAGGAGATCTGGCAGGTAAATGGGGTTGGATCCTGTGTGGTGCACCGTGGGGAAAGGATCAGTTCCCTCCTGGCAGGATACTCCATTCAATCCTTCTCACACACACACACACACACACACACACACACACACACACAGCTAAAGGAATCCAATCTTTAGTCTTTTGAATTTTAGGTACTGAATTCCCCCTCCCCCTCCCCGATCCCCTTTAATGGTGATTTTTAAAGGGTGTTTTTAAGGTAATCAAAACCCCTTATATAAAGACTCTAATCCTTTGTTTTAGGTATTGAAATCCCCTTTAAATTTGTGTTTATAAAGGGAGTGAATAATTTAGTTTTTTTTTACGGAATTCGAATCCTTTATAGCATTTCGTATCAGGGATTGAGAAAATATTAAAGAAATTGGGATGAAATTAACGTAAAATTGATATAAAATTTGAATGGAAATTGATATGAAATTGGTATAAAATTTGGCATGAAACTGGTATAGAATTGTTAACAAAATTGGCATAAAATTGGGATGAAAAATTGGTAGGAAACCGACTTGAAATTGGGTGCTGAAATGGTGAATTGGGAACTGCAGGGAGAGTCCAGCATTTCATGATAGGCTTCTCGGCATAATTCATGTGTGTGTGCTCGTATCTGAACGTACACACACACACACACACACACACACACACACACACACACACAAAGCACTCCACACAAACAAACAAACAAACAAACACACTCCTTCATTAACTAAAGTAAAAACAAACATCGCTTCCTCTCCAAACAAGCAAACACCTTGTTTTATTTACGTAGCAGTTTGTTAACCTTTGGTCTAAATTTAAAACTCGCTCTATCAAAGGGGGAGAGAGAGAGAGAGAGAGAGAGAGAGAGAGAGAGAGAGAGAGAGTTTTATTTTTATTATTATTATTAGTATTATTATTATTAGTATTATTATTATTATTATTATTATTATTATTATTATTATTATCGAAGGCATCAACTGAGGCTACGGTAACATACTTTAATTAATCTCTGTATTCAGGTTGAGTTGTAAAGGTACAGTAATTGCTTAGACACAGGTAGAGTATAGTGGGTACGTACCGTGTCTTGTAAAAATAGAAAGATGTAATTGGTAAATACAGATAAATTGGAGTTTTTTTTTGTTAATGGGAAGCTGTAATTGGTTAATATGTGTTAATTGAAGGTTTTCGGGGGATTGTAAATGGGGAGATGTAATTGGTTAGTTATAATCAGTATGTAAACGAAAATTGGGAGTAAAAATTGGATAAACAACATATTTCTCCCCCTTTCCTCCCCATTATTCTCTTCTCTTATTTTATACTCCCCTCTTCCCTCTCTTCCTCCTTTCTTCCTTCTACACTGTCCTCTTTTCCCTCTCCCCTCTCCCCTCTTTCCTCATTTCCCCTCTACCTAACTTCCTCCATCCTCTCTGCTTCTCCTCTTCCTCCCCTTCCCTTCCTCATCTCATTTCCCTCCGTATCTCCCTACCTTCCTTGCCGACCTCCGACCTCCCTCTCCCCTACCCTCCTTTCCTCACCCTCTCTCCCTCCCTCCTCTCCCTCTCTCTCCCTCCTCTCCCTCTCTCTCCCTCCCTCCCTCCCCTCCCTGATAGGTCTTTCCATCTCTCCCTAACAGCATAATGTTCTCTCACGCCCTTGGAGCCTCCTTCGCTTTTATATTGTACCGTTATCACCTCCTGCCGCAGTGATGGTGAAGGAGGGAGAGAAGGAGGGAGAGGAGGGAAGGAGGGAGGGAGAGGAGGGAAGGTGGGAGGGAGAGGAGGGAAGGATAGTGCGGGGGGAAGGAGGTGGAGATGAAGTAGAGGGAGGAAGAACAAGAGAAAGAGAGGAGGGAAGAAGGAGGAGAGGGTAAGGAAGGGAGGGAGAGGAAGGAAGGAGGAGGGAGAGAAGAGAATGAGAAAGGAGGAAGAAGTATAAAAAGACATCGAATATGTCTCTTTCTATCTCACTCTTTCTCTCTCTTTATCTCACTCACTCACTCTCTATCTCTCCCTCAATCACCCTCTCTCCCCTACTCTCTCTTTGTCTCTGTATCTGTCTCTCTCTCTCTTTGTTTACTTATAATCTGATATTCTCTTTTACCTCCTCTTCCCCCTCTTACAATCCCTCCTTCTCCCTTTCTCATTCCCTCTCTACACCCTTCACGCCTCTTTTCTCTAATCCCACTTTTCTTCCCCTTCT
Organism: Homarus americanus; assembly: GCF_018991925.1. Taxonomy (NCBI): domain Eukaryota; kingdom Metazoa; phylum Arthropoda; class Malacostraca; order Decapoda; family Nephropidae; genus Homarus; species Homarus americanus. The sequence goes on from NW_024715014.1 coordinate 1,177,577, forward strand.
CTCCCTCTCCACTCTTAAATGCTTCTTCCCTAATTTCTCTCTCTCTCTCTCTCTCTCTCTCTCTCTCTTCCCATATCTACCTCCACTTCTACCTTTCTCTCCACACAACCTCATCCCTCCCTCTCTCCCTTCTCCCTCCGTCTTACTCCCTATCTCACCTCCCCTTACTCTCTCACCCTCCTGTCACCATCTCTTGCAAACTTTCTTTTTTCTCTCTCTCTCTCTCTCGACTCTCTCCACCACTTTCTCCAGACTGGTAATAAAACCTGTGGATATATGTGCGAGGCTGTGCTGGTGGCAATATTCATTTGTTAGTTAAAGTACCTAAGGATTTGTCTTTTTGTTGAGTGTGTGTGCGTGTGTGTGCGTGCGTGCGTGTGTGTGTGGTGGGGAGGACGGGTGTTGGAGATGTGGATAATGTTATTATTGTTATTTTTATTATTATTATTATTGTCATTATTATCATTCTCATTATAACTCTCATTATCATAACATAAAACATAGAACAACTTTCCCTCCGCTTAAAAACCATAACATAACTTTCTACTTAAGAAACTACGCTTTCGTTTTTTTTCCTTTCTCTTTTTTTTTGCTGTGAAAGTTTATACATTTTTACTTAGACATTACAGGGAAAGTTTTCTTATTAGATTTGGGAGAGGAAAAAAATGTAATATAGACGAAATCATTATGAGAATCTTAAGGAGAAACTGGCAACTCTTATAAACCCATTAAAACCTTGATTAAACCCTAGATAAACCATTAACAATAGTCCATGGGAAAAATATAATGATACTTTATTAAAACCGTAATAAAACAGAGATAAACCTTTCATAATAGTCCATATAAACCATTAATTAATTAAACCACGGAAATATATAAATAAAATCCCCCCCCCCCAAAAAAATTAAAACACGCAAAATTCGTCTTTAAAACCTACAATCCCAATCATTGAAATAACAAACAAAAGCCGTAATAAAACCGACATATTTAAAAACCAAAAAACCTCACCCATGAACTTCCAAATTCACTAACATAAAAACCCCCCACAAACCATGTATTTTGATAACCCCAAAACCTAAAAACCCAAAATTAAAAAATAAAATAAAATATAAACCACGTTAAAAACCACCAGTGAAATAAACCACAACAAAAAACACCCAGAAATTCACTTATTAAACCAAAAAAATCATTAATTCTATAAAAAAAACCACTTATTTCGTAAAACACACACAAAAAAACCACACACATACTCACTTATTAAACCAGAGTTAAAAAAAACGCAACTGCTACGAAAAAACCCCCCACCCGAGTTACTGTTTTATGTGGTTTAGGTGTTAAAAAACCGGACCGACATTGGCTGAAGGGTAAAATTAGCGACAAGTACACGAGATCGACTTTAATGATTCAGTGGAGGTTTGACCCTGTGACATGGCGACCTGCTGAAGTGTGTATGAAGGTGAGAGAGAGAGAGAGAGTTAGAGTTAGAGAGAGAGTTAGAGAGTTAGAGTTAGAGAGGGAGAGTTAGAAAGAGAGAGTTAGAGTTAGAGAGTTAGAGTTAGAGAGGGAGAGTTAGAAAGAGAGAGTTAGAGTTAGAGAGTTAGAGTTAGAGAGTTAGAGTTAGAGAGTTAGAGTTAGAGAGAGTTAGAGAGAGAAAGTTAGAGAGAGAGAGTTAGAAAGAGAGAGTTAGAGTTAGAGAGTTAGAGTTAGAGAGTTAGAGTTAGAGAGTTAGAGTTAGAGAGTTAGAGTTAGAGAGAGTTAGAGAGAGAGTTAGAAAGAGAGAGAGTTAGAGAGGGAGAGTTAGAAAGAGAGAGTTAGAGTTAGAGAGTTAGAGTTAGAGAGTTAGAGTTAGAGAGAGAGAGTTAGAAAGAGAGAGAGCGTTAGAGAGGGAGGGTTAGAAAGAGAGAGTTAGAGTTAGAGAGTTAGAGTTAGAGAGAGAGTTAGAGAGTTAGAGTTAGAGAGAGAGTTAGAGTTAGAGAGAGAGTTAGAAAGAGAGAGTTAGAGAGAGAGAATTAACTACTAAACAAACAAATAACATCAACAAAATAATAAAGACAAATGTAAAAAAAATGAAGAAAAAGACAGACAGACAGACTTGGTGACGTAGACAGACAGACAGACAGACAGACAGATTTGGTGACGTAGACAGACAGACAGACAGACAGACAGACTTGGTGACGTAGACAGACAGACAGACAGACAGACAGGCCATAACGTGGCATTAATCCCCGTACCTACAACCATGGATTTAGTTGTAATCCTCTCAGGCCTGTGGGGAGGGAAGGTGGGATTTATTGGTAAGTCCGAGAGAGAGAGAGAGAGAGAGAGAGAGAGAGACAGAGAGAGAGAGAGATGTTCATTTATTGATTAAGTATTTTTTCGGATGTGTTAGGTTTGGTCAGGTCAGGTCAGGTCATGTCATGTCAGGTCAGGCGCTAAGTTTAATTAATTCCTTCAAAAATGCAAAAAGGTACAGAGGTCACACCTAGGCGTAAATATTCAACAGGTGAGCCTCTCGTGATGCTATGGTTGTACTGTAGGTGCGGGAAGGTCAAAGGTTATAAGTTCAATAGATGTGAATTGACGTCTTAGTGAAGCTTAATGTGTTTTTATTATTATTATTATTATTATTTTTATTATTATTATTATTATTATTATTGTTATTATTACACCTTTTCACTTATACGTTGAGACATTGTTACATACCTATTTGACAAATTTCATAACCGAATGACAGAACACATATCGAATGACAATCTAAAATAACTGTTGGTGTTATGTCATTCTCCAATTGTTACATTCTCAAACTATATGTAGACTGTCGGTTTATTGTTCACGGCTGTCAATTTCATAACTTATGTCAATCATTTCCGTTAGCATGAACCAACAGTTATTTTAGATTATCATTCGATATGTGTTCTGTCATTCGGTTATGAAATTTGTCAAATAGATATATAACAATGTCTCATCGTATATGTGAAAAGGTGTATTATTATTATTATTATTATTATTATTATTATTATTATTATTATTATTATTATTATTATTATTATTATCATCATCAACGTAATTACCCCTTTTGCACTTTACTTCCACTACTTTTCAGTTTATTTTGAACAGTTCAGACTCGAAAAAATTATCATTCGAATCGGTTTCATAAAAAGGAATGTCACTGAAGCAATACTCGAGACTCGCTTCATAACATTTAGACAAAATGACTCAATAGGGCAAATATTAATAACGCTGATTATATTACAACACAGCTTGGGTAGCTACTTATGCATTAGGATATTTAATTTTAAGGTAATAAAATGGCGTCGAAGGTGTGGCTATTGGGGGAGGCTGGAGGCCACGTTTAAAAAAGTAATAGTAGTTGTAGTAGTAGTAGAAGCAGTAGTAGCAGAAGCTTTAGTAGTAATAGTAGTCACTCACTCACTCGTATTTCAAACCAATTTGCAAAATGTTAGGACAGTCAGCTGGTATTGGCAAGTGCACGTCAGTTCATATCGAATGCTTTCTTCTGTAGCGACAAAGAGATTAATGTTGGATTGGCTAGTCCCCGTTCTTGACACACACACACACGCACACACACACACACACACACACACACACACATGGGATAAATTCTGAACTGAAACAGAATGAAAACTCTTATCATTGAGTGTCTTGCGTGTAGAGAGAGAGAGAGAGAGAGAGAGAGAGAGAGAGAGAGAGAGAGAGAGAGAGAGAGACTTCTATTTCTATCTTTCTTTCCTATTTTAGTCTTTTGTTTCTTCATTTGGTTTATATTTTCTTCCGGATTATTCGAGTCCCCCCCAAAAAAAACTAATAAACTCAAAATAAATTAATAATATGCGAAATTATTACAGGTGAGAGATGTAATTAGTGCAGGTATTTAAAGATAGAATTGATGTGAATTATACAATTTCCTACATCATACAGAATCACAAGTTTTTGCTAACAACCCTGCAGGTAATTTACATATCACATGACAGTTAGTGTATATATATAAATTACATATACACACTATCCTGGGCCACTCGAACCAACTATATTATATTGCTCCGACGTTGATAATATTTTACCTAAGTTAATTAACAGATATTTTTAACAGGTAAGATTATAGGAGTTATATGTTTGTTTGTCTTTGTTTGTTTGTTGTTGTTGTAAGGGTTGTTGGTTGTAATTGGTGTGTGTGTGTGTGTGTGTGTGTGTGTGTGTGTGTGTGTGTGTGTGTGTGTGTGTGTGTGTGTGTGTGTGTTTGTTTGTTTGTTTGTTTGTTTGTTTGTTTGTTTGTTTCTTTTTTATTTATTTATTTATTTATTTATTTATTTATTTATTTATACACTCGTGTAGGTAGCCATCTCCATCACTCCTCCTCCCCACACCTCCTCCCCACACCACCTTCCCCACACCACCTTCCCCACACCACCTTCCCACACCACCTTCCCCACACCACCTCCCCCACACCACCTTCCCCACAGAAAGAATCATAGCAGGAGAAAAACCCACTAATTGTATACCCAAAGACGTGTGTGTCTGCCTCACCGTCATCAATCTTGAGGAGTTTTGCCTCTGTCTTAAGTGAGAGAGAGAGAGAGAGAGAGAGAGAGAGAGAGAGAGAGAGAGAGAGAGAGTTACGAAAATCGATGTAGATTCAAAATATAATAAACTGTACAGATAATATATACATGCCTGTTTATCAAAATATATATATATATATCTAAACAATTTATATAGATTGTAGGAGGGGAGAATGTTTATGAGTTTCTATATCAGTGAACCGATTCCTGTTTTAGATTCAGGTAAGGTCGATGTGTATATTTTATGAATGTATATAGGATTAATGGAATGTATAGAGGAAGAAAATGTTGAATGTTGTTAAGGCAAAATGGTGAATGAATGTGAATCAGAATGTGGATGAGTACGGTCAGTTAGCCTCTTGAGTACGATGAGTTGATCCCCTTGAGGACGATGACTTAACCCCTTGAGTACTACGATAGTTTAACACAGACAGATACAGACAGACAGACAGACAGACAGACAGACACAGACAGAGAGGCAGTCAGACAGACAGACACAGGCAGAGAAACAGACAGAGAGACAGACAGACAGAGAAAGAGAGACAGACAGACAGACAGACAGACACAGAGACAGAGAGATAGAAACAGACAGACAGACACAGAGACAGAGAGACAGAAACAGACAAAGAGACACAGACAGACAGACAGAGAGACAGACAGACAGAGAAAAGAGACAGACAGTCAGACAGACAGAAACAGACAGACAGACAGACAGACCAGACACAGAGACAGAGAGACAGAAACAGACAGACAGAAAAACAGAAAGGGTTGAACGAATAACATCATATCCCTCCCCTAAGCGGTCGTAAGAGCTGTTACACACGACACGTTCCTCTCTCTCTCTCTCTCTCTCTCTCTCTCTCTCTCTCTCTCTCTCTCTTTCTCACTTCTTTCTGTCTCGTCTCATTCCCACTCCATTTTTCTGTCTGTTTGTCTGTGTCTGTCTGTCTGTCTGTCTGTTTGTTAAGTCTGTTTCTACCCATCTGTCTATCTCTTTTCTGTCTGTCTGTCTGTCTGCCATCTGTCTGTCTGTCTGTCTGTCTCTCTTTCTGTGTCTGTCTGTTTGTTTCTGTGTCTGTCTGTCTATCTCTTGTCTGTCTGTCAGTAAATCACGGGTAACGAGCGTGTTACTGATGATTAATGATTGCGGAAGGGTTGTCCTGGGGAAAAATAAACCCTTTGTTTTGTTGAATAAATGGAAGGTTTAACACACACACACACACACACACACACACACAAAACAATCAGACACAGACACATTACAGAACAGACAGACAGACAGAATCACTTATGGATGGAAGGATGGAGAGAGAGAGAGAGAGAGAGAGAGAGAGAGAGAGAGAGAGAGAGAGAGAGAGAGAGAGAGACTGTCAACCAACAACACAAAATATCTGCAAGGTAGAGGGAGGAACACCGTTTAGGATTTACACCAAATCATACAAGTGTTGGTCGTATGGTGGACTCTCTCTCTCTCTCTCTCTCTCTCTCTCTCTCTCTTTCTTTATGAGAGAGAGAGAGAGAGCGTATAGTAGTTTCTAATTGCCTAGTTTGCTATATTGGACTATTGCTAGGGTTAAGGTAGGACACACACACACACACACACACACACACACACACACACACACACACACACACACACACACACCTGTCCGTTCTTCCGTCCGTTCGTTCGTCCACCCTCCCGTCCACCTGCCCGTTTACCCGCCCGTCCACCCGTCCATTCTTCCTCCCGTCCACCCTTCCGTCAACCTCTCCATCTCTCCCACAGTGAGGAAAAATCTCTCCCATAGCGATTTCCGACCCAGTGATTCGATCTCTTCCGCCCACGTTGGTCTCTGTACTGTTTTCCCGCCCCTCCGCCCGCCCCTCCGCCCGCCCCTCCGCCCGCCCCTCCGTCGAGATAGTGATTTATTTGTTTGTTTTTGTTTGTGTCTCTGTTCTGGATTTTCCGTTTTATGTGCTGATTTTTTTCATTTTCTCTCTCTTTCTCTTTTTCTTTCATTTACTCTCCCCTTTTTTTCTCTTCCTACTCTCCTCCTCCTTCTCCTCTTACTTATCATCCTCTGCTCTTCCTCCTCTTCTTTATCCCCTACTTTCTTCCTTCCTCCTCCTCCTCTTCTTTCTTCCTTCCCTCCTTCCCCCCCTTATTCCCCTCTCCCCCTCCTCCTCTGCCTTGTCTTCTTCCTCTTCCCTTCTTCTTCCTCCTCCTCCTCCTCTACCTTTTATTCTTCCTCTTCCCTTCTTCCTTCACCTCTTCATTTTTTCCACCTCCTCTCCCTCGTCTTCCTCCCAATTTTGCTCTTCCCTCTTCCTCATTATTCACGTTTTACTGTCCATTCCCTCATCTGCTATACCCCTAATACCACCCGCTACTCTCTCTACCTCTCTCTCTCTCTCTCTCTCTACCCTCTCTCTCTCTCTCTACCTCCCTTAATATCATGATTCTCTCTCTCTCTCTCTCTCTCTCTCTCTCTCTCTCTCTCTCTCTCTCTCTCTCTCTCTCTCTATAACATCATATTCTCCATCACACTTCACACGTCTCCCCTCCATCCTCCCTCTCCGTTCATGACAATATTCTCACCCACTCCCCATCCCTCCCTCCCTCTCTCGCTGTTCTTTCTCCTCTTCCTCCCCCTCTCTTCCTCCTCTCTCCCTCTCTCCCTCTTCCTCCCCTACTCCCTTCCTCACTACCCTCCCTCCCACCTCCTTTCCTCTGTGTGTGTGTGTGTGTGTGTGTGTGTGTGTGTGTGTGTGTGTGTGTGTGTGTATGTAGACACGCAATCATTCACATCATACAACCAACTCGAAACTAATGTATTAATAAATCACGAACTTTAATATCTTGAATGTATTAAGTGATACATCTTCGAGAGAGAGAGAGAGAGAGAGAGAGAGAGAGAGAGAGGGGGGGTAAATTACCATAAAATATACAGAGTGATTGAGACGGAGATGGCCTTTCTATTCAGGCACAAGAAGGAGAGGGGGGAAGCAAAGAAGAGGAGGAAGAAGAAAGAGGGAGAGGAAGGATTATCATATACATGTCCCCTATCTGACGCACAGAGGAGGAGGGGAGGAAGAGGAGGAAGAAGAAGAGGAGGAGGAGGAGGAGGAGGAGGAGGAGGAGGAGGAGGAATGATAAAAATGAAATAAAAGAAGAAAAAGGAGAGAGAGAGAGAGAGAGAGAGAGAGAGAGAGAGAGAGAGAGAGAGAGAGACCAATCTCTTTCACTCCCTCTGCTAATCACTGGCGGTCCAATCCCTTTCCTAAGGCGTCCATCCAATGAAAGGATTCGATTTATGAGAGGAATGAGCTGATTGGCTGAGCACGATCGTTCATTCTCTCCCAGACACTCCTCTTGTTTCTCTTCTCATCATTCTCTTCTTTCAATTTCTATCTTCATTCATTTTCTTTCTTATTTATCATTTTTGTTTTTGTTTATAAGTGGGTGGATCTCATTGGTCAGCAGAGAACCAATTAACACCAACGTGACAACAGCTGATAGCTCATTGGTCAACGAAAACCAATCACGAGAGAGAGAGAGAGAGAGAGAGAGAGTAATTATTCTCTTTCTTTCTTTCTTTCTTTCTTTCACCATTTCTTTCTTTCTTTCACCATTTCTCTCTTTCCTTTCACAATTTCTTTTTTTCTTTCACCATTTTTCTTTCCCTTCACAATTTCTTTCTTTCACCATTTATCTCTCTCTCTCTCGTCCGTCCGTCCGTTCGTCCGTCCGTCCGTCCGTCTACCCACACACCAATACACTGAACATTTGTCACACAGGTAAACAAAATTACCTGGACAAACCTGATACTAATTGGCCAATCAGTGAGATATATTGGTAATGATTATATTTTGGTTCCATTGTTATGACTTGTTTATTTGGTCTGTGTGTCTGTCTGGTTGTTGGAGGGGGGCCCCGCGCTGTGTGTGTGTGTGTGTGTGTGTGTGTGTGTGTGTGTGTGTGTGTGTGTGTGTGTGTGTGTGTGTGTGTGTCCTTGTCTGTTTGTGTATCTAGGCTTGGATATCTGTGTCTGTCTATCTGACTAGGCGTGCGACTCTGTCTATATCTGTCTATGTGGGCGTCTCTCTCTCTCTCTCTCTCTCTCTCTCTCTCTCTCTCTCTCGCAGCACTAACATTAAACATAATCATTAATTCAGTTAGAAAAAGTTACCTTGAAAAAGTGTTTGTTTATACACTAATGGCCAGGTGTACATAACGCTGTTTAATTACCTGGGCTGTGATCACCTTGAATTATGTTGATTGTGTGTGTGTGTGTGTGTGTGTGTGTGTGTGTGTGTGTGTGTGTAGACAGCACCATAAGTTCGTAGGCAGCAACATAAGTAAATTTGCTGATGACACTAAAATAGGGCGTGTAATTAAAGCTGACGAGGACTCCGCAAAACTACAGGAAGATCTAAACAAAAATTTCGAATGGTCTGAAAAATGGCAGATAAAATTTAATGTGGACAAATGTAAAGTACTTAGTCTTGGATATGTAAACAGGGAAACCAGGTATCAGATGAACAGCGATGTTATAGAGAAATCCGATGTGAGAAAGATTTAGGAATAATGATAGGTAGGAATCTTAAACCAAGTAAACAATGAATATTTGCTCGAAACAAGGCTAACAAAGTACTTGGGTTCATACAAAGGAGTGTTAGTTACAAGACTAGCGAGGTCATCCTAAAACTATATCTTGCGCTTGTGAGACCTCACTTGGATTACGCAGATTAGTTCTGGTCACAGTACTATAGAATGGATATAGAATCCCGAGAAAGAATTCAGAGGAGAATAGCAAGACTAATCCCGGGCATTAGGAACCTTGAGTACAGAGACAGGTTAACTCTATATTGACCTTGGGTTAAAGCATCTGTATTTGCACTCCTTCGAGAGACGTAGAGTCAGGGGCGATATGATAGAGCTAAACAAAGGTGATATAACAAAGGTACTCAAACTATCCAACCAGGAGCGAACTAGTAACAATGGTTTTAGATTAGACAAATTTAGATTTAGGCGCGAGATAGCAAACATTGGTTTGGAAATAAAGTAGTGGATGAATGGAACAAGTTACCAAACATCATCATTAACTTTAACTCGCTGGATAGCTTCAAACATAAGTTGGCTGGATATATGAGTGATAGGGGTTGGGTGTAAACGGGACTGCCCAGTATGGGCCAATAGGCCCGCTATAGCTTCCTCCATTCTTGTGTTCTTGTGTTATGTGTGTCTGTGTATCTGTGTGTGTGTGTTTGTGTGTGTGTGTGTCGTATCTCTCGTTACTTTCTTCCATTCGTCCCTCTCTCTCTTCCCCCTCTCTCTCCCTCCTCCCTCTCGTACATCACCATCCACTTGGTCTAAATCTCTCGCTTATCGCCATGTTTCACCGCCAGACAATTTACATACTTACAGTAACAACTGATTTAGGGATTTCGTTTTCTTTTGACCGGGGATACTGAGGCAGTGGTGATTTATTAGTGATGATTCTCTCTCTCTCTCTCTCTCTCTCTCTCTCTCTCTCTCTCTCTCTTTCTCTCTCTCTCTCTCTCTCCTCTTTTTTCATTAATCTTTTTTTCTTTCTCTCATTTTCTCTTTTCTTGATTCAATCTTCCTCTTTATCAATATTACTTTTCTCTTTCTTTTTCTTAAATTTTCTTCTCTCTCTCACTCTTCCTCACATTACCTCTCTTTTTATTCCATTTCTTACCTCTCCTTCCTCTCTTTCACTCTCCCTCACATTATCCCTCCCTCTATCTCCCTCCCTCCATAACTCCATCCGCCCTCTAAAGCTGTCAACTATCAATTCTTCCTCCTGACGATCTCTCTCTCTCTCTCTCTCTCTCTCTCTCTCTCTCTCTCTCTAGTGTAGGGCATAGTGAGGGAGAGTGTTGGAGAGTAATACTGAGGGAGGTAGAGTCTATGGTGAGGAAGGGAGGGAGAGATGAGGACAGAAGAAAGATAGACGCACATTATTTATATCATAAGTTAATCAAGAACCATTACTAAACACACAGAGTATAAACACAGGTATAAACACAGGTATAAACACAGGTATAACCAGAACACAGTATAAACACAGGTATAAACATAATTATTAACACAGTTATAAACATAATTATTAACACAGGTATAAAACACAGGTATGGTATAAACACAGATATAAACACAGGTATAAAACACAGAGTATAAACACAGGTATAAACATAATTATTAACACAGTTATAAACATAGTTATTAACACAGGTATAAACACAGAAGTATAAACACAGGTATAAACACAGGTATAAACATATTATTAACACAGTTATAAACACAGGTATAAAACACAGGTATAAACACAGGTATAAACATAATTATTAACACAGTTATAAACATAGTTATTAACACAGTATAAACACAGATATAAACACAGGTATAAACACAGGTATAAACACAGGTATAAACACAGGTATAAACACAGGTATAAACATAATTATTAACACAGTTATAAACAATATAAACACAGGTATAAACACAGTGTATAAACATAATTATTAACACAGTTATAAACACAGGTATAAACACAGGTATAAACACAGGTATAAACATAATTATTAACACAGTTATAAACACAGGTATAAACACAGGTATAAACATAATTATTAACACAGTTATAAACACAGGTATAAAACACAGGTATAAAACACAGGTATAAAACATAATTATTAACACGTTATAAACATAGTTATAACACAGGTATAAACACAGGTATAAACACAGGTATATAAACACAGGTATAAACATAATTATATAAACACAGGTATAAACATAGTTATTAACACAGGTATAAACACAGGTATAAACACAGGTATAAACACAGGTATAAACATAGTTATTAACACAGGTATAAACACAGGTATAAACACAGGTATAAACACAGGTATAAACATAATTATTAACACAGGTATAAACATAGTTATTAACACAGGTATAAACACAGGTATAAACACAGGTATAAACATAATTATTAACACAGGTATAAACATAGTTATTAACACAGGTATAAACACAGGTATAAACACAGGTATAAACACAGGTATAAACACAGGTATAAACACAGGTATAAACATAATTATTAACACAGGTATAAACACAGGTATAAACACAGGTATAAACATAGTTATTAACACAGGTATAAACACAGGTATAAACACAGGTATAAACACAGGTATAAACACAGGTATAAACACAGGTATATATAGTTATTTACGACACACTGATGATAACTTCCCCAGAGAGGTGACTTAAACACACAATGGAAACAAGTTTCATATTTTATAACTTGGGGGGGGTTAGCTCATAGTTACAGACATGTACCAGGAGAGAGAGAGAGAGAGAGATAAGCACCATTATTGCCGACAGAATCAAAACAAACTCTCGCTGTCAACAAAAGTAATTGATAAAGTTTTTGCATCAACACAAGGGTGAAAAATTCTCTCTGTCTTGATTCATCTTTCAGTGTTTTATTGATGTTTGTTTCGCGCTTGTTTGGTTTATGCTCGTTTGTTCGGTGTTTAGAGTTTGTTTATTTGTTTGGTGTTTGTTCGTTTGATATGAGATTGGTGTTTTTGTTTTGTTTGTTGTTTGTTTGTTGATGTTTGTTTGTATTTTTGCTGTTTGATTGAAGTCTGTGTTGTTTGTTTAGTGTTTATTTGTTTGTGTTTTTGTTTGATGGCTGATGTTATTGGTTGCTTTCCTCATTTATTTGATTCGGAGTTGTATGTGTGTGTGTGCGTGCGTGCGTGCGTGCGCGCGTGCGTGTGTGTGTGTGTGTGTGTGTGTGTGTGTGTGTGTGTGTGTGTGTGTGTGTGTGTGTGTGTGTGTGTGTGTATGTATGTATGTGTGTGTGTGTGTGTGTGTGTGTGTGTGTGTGTGACCTCCGTGACCCCGTGCCAGGTCAGGTCATATCAAGGAAGAGTTTAAGCGTCTCGTGGGAACCACTCACTCCTCGGATGTACCCGCTGGTGAGAGAGAGAGAGAGAGAGAGAGAGAGAGAGAGAGGACACACACACATACACAAAGCTCTGACACCGGTGCAGGATATCCTCTTCTCTCTCTCTCTCTCTCTCTCTCTCTCTCTTCAGGCTGTAAATATATGCGACAGGAAGCCTACCTGACTGACTCATAAATATGCACACTGAGTGGCCACCAGGAGTAAATATGCCCTCTGAGGGGCCACCGTGAATAAATATGCTCTCTGAGGGGCCACTGAGAATAAATATGCACTATGAAGGGCCGCCAGGTATACATACATATGCTCTCTTCAGGTGCTCATAAAGAATAACTATGCTCTCTGAGTGGTCACAAAGAATGATTATGCTCTCTGATTGACTGCAAAGAATAACTATACTCTCTGAGTGGCCTCCAACAATATCTATGCTCCCTGAGTGGCCTCCAACAATAGCTATGCTCCGTGA
>NW_024715014.1:1193110-1205610 GCF_018991925.1 Homarus americanus
TTTTCCCTGTTTTAATGGTGTGTTTTTTAAAGGGTTTGTTGGTCCCTTTCTACGTTTTAACGGTGTTTTATTGGGTTCATGGTACCTTTTCTGTGTTTAAATGGTGTTTTATTTGTGTTTTATTGAGTGTTCACTGTTTTTATTCCTGCTTTGTTATGTTTTTCTTCCTGTTTTAACGTTGTTTTATTGGTCATTATTTTCTATCATGCTTGTTTTTTATTGATGTTTTTCTTTGTTTTTTCTGGTGTTTTCCTGTTTTATTGAAAATTTCCTGTGTTTTATTGTTCATACGGAGAGAGAGAGAGAGAGAGAGAGAGAGAGAGAGAGAGAGAGAGAGAGAGAGGAATGACAAAAGCAAGAAACAAAAATGAAGTAAATAATAGCAATAAGAGAGAAAATAACAGAGAGTGATAAAGGTGATGATAATAGAGGGAGAAGATAATGGTAACTAATGTAATTGTTGCTTTTATTGTTGTGGGGTTAGTGCTTGTGTGTGTGTGTGTGTGTGTGTGTGTGTTAGGTTAAGTTATTAGTTGTGGAAGTTTGTCTCATACCCACCCCATCCCTCCCCATTTCTCTTCATTACCCACTTTCTCCCCATTCCTCCCCACCTCTACCCATCCTTATCCATCTCTCCTACTTCCCTCCTCTCCCCACCCTCTCCCCATCACCCCTACAATGCCATTACAGCCCACAGAAAAGGCTTTTGCTTGTTGGGGGTGACTTGAGTGATCACCCCCGGGGCACATGGTGAGCAGAGGAAGGGAGGGATGGGGAGAAATGGGGAGAGGTTGGGACGGGGAGATTATGGGGGATGAAAAGAGTGAGGAGAGGTGGGGGAGGGACGAGCTGAGGTGGGGAGTGATGGGAGGAAATTGAGGGAGGTGGGAGGAGATGGGGGGGGATGGAGTGGGTTATAAGCACGTCAGCAGAAGGTACTTGAGACCCTGTGCTCAGGGGCTGCTCTGGACAGCACTGAATTTGAGGAGGGAGGAGGAGGAGGAGGAGGAGGAGGAGCGACGTGGAGAAGGTGGTGAGGAGGAGGAGAAGACGAGGAAGAAGGTAGAGGCGGAGGAGGAAGGGGTGAAGAAGATGGGAAGAACGAAGTGAATTATGGAGGAGGAAGAGGTGGAGGAAGGGCGGTCACACGCCCTCAACCCCCCACAGCCCTCAACCCCCCACAGCCCTCAACACCCCCAGCCCCTCAACCCCCACAGCCCCTCAACCCCCACAGCCTCAACCCCCACAGCCCTCACACCCCCACAGCCCCCAACACCCCAACCCCCCCACAGCCCTCAACCCCCCACCCATCCTTACCCCCCAACCTGAACCCCTTCCCCCCAGTAGGGGTCGCCCTCCTTACCAGGTCTTCTTGCTTCAGTAATTATTTTATTTTCTTTCCTTGAGTCCAAATTATTTTTTCCTTATTTTTTCTTTATTTTTTTATTTATTTTTTTTACTTCGGGATCTTGTTATATTTCTTTCTTTCTTTCTCTGTGTGTATCTCTGTGTCTATCTGCCTCTGACTCAGTGCGTGTGTGTGTGTGTAATTCGTAATAAAATTTTCACGGATGATATTGAACTTTCACTTCATTCTATTTTTCAAACGATTTTTTTCTTTCATAATAAAAAAAAAAAAATCTTTCCCAAGTCTAAATATTTTTATCCCAGGCGACAAAATATTTCTTCTTTCTTAACTCACTAAATTTATATTATTTTTTCCTCTCAACTGTAATAATTTTTTTTCTTTGATTATATTTCCCCTTTATCTATATTTTTTCCCTAACTCTTAATTTCTTCCCTATCTTGTATTATTTTTCCCTAAGTATTGATTTCTTTCTTGACTGAATTCATTTTTCCCTGAGAGAGAGAGAGAGAGAGAGAGAGAGAGAGAGAGAGAGAGTAAATCTTTCTTGCACGTGAGAGAAACCGTGATAAAGAGAAAGGGAGAGAAAGTAAATCCCTCCTGCACTTTCACTCGATCTATTTCCTGGCCTCCCTCCGTGACCACAGTCCTGTCATAGTCTCTTCACCAGGTAAACTTTCTCTTTACCTTTCTCCTTGCTAAAAAGAAAAGACCTGATTACTCCCATTTGGATTTACTTTCACCCCAGAAATTACTGTTCAACTTTCCCTCAAGAAAAATACGATTCACCTTTCACTTTAGAAAATACAATACAACTTTCACTTTAGAAAATACTGAACAATTTCTCCTTAAAAATATGGTAAAACTTTCACCCTAAGAAAATACGATTCAACTTTTACTTTAGAAAATATAGTTTAACTTTCACCCAAAGAAAATACGATTTAACTTTCACTTTAGAAAATACAGTTTAACTTTCACCTTAAGAAAATACGATTCAACTTTCACCTTAAGAAAACACAAGTCGACTTTCTCCTCAAGACCTACCACCACCACCACCACCTTCAACACGTTGCCTAATACCACTCTCTAAACTTTCTCTGTGTCAATCTCTTTTACACGACACAAGAGAAAGTTGTAACACCCATTTTTTATTCGGGGCTTTCTTTTTATTTCATTTCATTCATTCTTCTTTCATCTTCTTTCAAAAAACTATATTAAATTCTTCTAAGTTTCAACAACATCCGTGAATGAGTCTTTGTGTATGGTAGAAAGGCAGGGAAAGTATTAGGACAGGAGAGAAAGTATATAGAAAATGGGAAGAGGGAAAGGAGGAGGAGGAGGAGGAGGAGGAGGAGGAGGAAGAGGAGGAGAAAGTGTCAGGAAAGGAAAGAAGACAGATCATAAAGGGAAGAAGAGAAAGGTAGAAGAGGAGGAGGTGGAGGAAGAGGAGGAGGAGGAGGAGGAAGAGGAGGGGGAGGGAGGAAGAAGTGCTAGGGAAAGAGAGAATGAAGCTTCTTTTCTTCCTCTCTCTCTCTCTCTCTCTCTCTCTCTCTCTCTCTCTCTCTCTCTCTCTCTCTCTCTCTCTACCCTGATTATCCTCCTTTGTTTTTCTCTCCCCAACATTATCTTCTTTTTTACTCCTTGTCCTTCCATTATCCCTCCTCCTCATTTTCTCCTTTCGCTTTATACCAAGATTATCCTCTTGTTTGTCTGTTTCTCATTCGCTCTCTCTCTCTCTCTCTCATACTCTCTTTTTCCATTATTCGCTCCCCTTCTCTCCCCGTGCTATACTTATCGTCCTCTATGCTTCCCACACGTTTATTCTCTTTCTCTCTTCATGTGCTACAGTCATCGTTCTGCAAGCTTCTTACCATTCTGCCCCTCCCCCTCTCTCTCTCTCTCTAATTTTTTTTTCTCTCTCCTCTCTCTCTCTCTCTCTCCTCTCCTCTCTCTCTCCTGCCCTCTCCCCCCCTCTCTGCCTCTCTGCCCCTCTGCCCCTCTACTCCTCCCTCCTCTCCGTACCCTCTGTCCCCGGCTCCCCACCCTCCTTTGCTATGCACCATCTAAGCCAGTCCAAACTTGACTCATTCACTACTCACACTGCCTGGCTCTCGTCTCTGTGTTAATACTGTGTCAACAGAGGGGGAATGTTTTTCTAACTCGCTGGCTCAGTGACATTGGCTTAGTATCTGGCGTAAGTAAGAGAGTTCCTGGAAATCTGGCCTGACTTACATACACAGACGTACTTACACACACACACACACACACACATATGCGTGCAGATACACACACACACACACATGCGTACAGATATACACACACACACATGCGTACAGATACACACACACACACACACATATGGGGTGATGGAAGAGTGTGTTGTATTGTGGTTAGGTTAGGTTCAGGAGGGAAGACGATGATTCACCTGTTGTGTATTGTCTGAGTCGAAATTACTTGGGATGGGAAGTGCCTCTCTCTCTCTCTCTCTCTCTCTCTCTCTCTCTCTCTCTCTCTTTTGGTCTTTAGAAAGTGTTGACAATGTAATTCTCTTCATAACTTAATTTACCTTAAGAAAGTATCGTCCATTATTTTCATTTTCTTCTTTCTGACTTTCTTCTTCTTTGTCTTCTTCGTCATCTTCGTCTTCATCTCCTTCAGTAGTCTTATGTCTTCGAGCTCCAGGTAACTTTGTGTTACCATACTCTCTCTCTCTCTCTCTCTCTCTCTCCCCCATTCATTCGCCCACAGCACAAACCACTACAACCACAACAATAACAACAACAACCAATACAACAGCAGCAACAACCACTACAACAACAACAACCACTACCACAACAAGAACAACCACAACAAAAACAACCACCACAATAACTACCAGCGACAACAACAACAACAACCACCACCACTAACAACAACAACAACAACAACCACTACAATAACCAACAACAACAACCAACAACACCAACCACAGGTGACCAGAAGACAAGGGGCGTGTGAGAGAGTTCCCAGAGCTTCTGTCTACAAACAAACTTGTGGCTGTGTAAACAAAGGGGGAAAACAAGTTGATTACACACACTGTTTAAGTTCCTTCTGTTTGTGTGTGTGTGTGTGTGTGTTTACCTTACATTAAAAATATACATATATTAAACTCCACACCTTCCCCCTCCACACCTACACTAACTCCACAGTGAAACCTCCATATAACGGACTTCGCTCTAAATATAATCCCTTAAATGGAGGTTTTCATATCTAACGGATTATCCCTCGATAAAACGGACTTTCATCTCTATATAGTTCATTAAATGGAGGTTTATATCTAACGGATTATCCCTCGATAAAACGGACTTTCATCTCTATATAGTTCATTAAATGGAGGTTTATATCTAACGGATTATCCCTCGATAAAACGGACTTTCATCTCTATATAGTTCATTAAATGGAGGTTTATATCTGGACCTTTGGACTTTTCTCTAGTTTAAATGGAGGTTTCACTGTACCTCTAAATAGGCAAAATGTGAGAATATCTATAAGAAAACTTGAAGTCACTTGACGTTAACAAGTCACTAGGAAAAATATTCACACTTTTACAAAATATTTTTGTAAGTTTATTTTGTCGTGTTCTTATTTATATTGGGGGAGGTGCGAGGGAGGGAGGAGGAGAGTGTGGGAGGAGGAAGGGAGGTGTGGGAAGAGGAGAAGGAGGAGGAGTGTGGGAGGAGGGAGGAAGGAGGTGTGGAAGATTGAAGCAGGAGGTGTGGGAGGAGTGGGGAGGAGGAGAAAGGAGGAAGGAAGTGTGGGGAGGAGGGTGTGGGGGAGGAGGAGTGTGGGGAGGAAGGAAGTGTGGGAGGAGGAGGAGTGGAGGAAGGAAGAAGGAGTGTGGGAGGAGGAGAAGGAGGGAGGGGTATGGGAGGAGGAAGGAGGAGTGTGGGAGGGAGGGTGTGGGGAGGAGGAAAGAGAGAGTGTGGGAGGAAGGGAGAAGGAGGAGAGAGGTGGAAGGAGGTGTGGGCGATGGGAGTAGAGGAGAGAGAGAGAGAGGAAAGAAAAACCCGATCCCCAAATAGTCCTTCCTACACCTCCCCACAAAAAACAAACACAGATACGCCCCTCGAAAGACAACACACACACACACTACCACACAAAACTTCAGCATCCCATTTCGTTTGTTTAGATATACAGTCCTGTATTTCAGCACTGCCCCTCGGCTCGCACACAAGAGTGAGTTCCCCTTCCCCTCCTCCAGCCATCCCTCTCTAGGTAAAATTCCTTCCTTCCTTCCTTCCTTTCTTCCTTCCTTCCCACCCTCTTACTCTACCTTCTCCCTTCCCCTCCACCCTTCCCTCCCCTCCTCCTCCTTCCTCCTTCCTCCTTCCTCCTCTTTCCTCCCTCCCTCCTCCTCCCCCTCTCTAATAGCTGGTCATTTGGCCCTGCAATACAGAAACACTGGAGGGAGAGAGAGAGAGAGAGAGAGAATATTAATGAAGACTCCATAATGTCTTTGAATATTAACCTCACCATTTACTGTACACGACTTGACAGCTCTCTCTCTCTCTCTCTCTAATGATCTTAATGGCATCAAGAAACCAATAACCATTCTCTCTCTCTCTCTCCTTACCTTACTCTCTTCCTTATCTCTTCAATTCTCTCTCCCTTCTATACTCTTCTTATTCTTCTCACTTTCTCTCTCCCTTTCTTTTTCTTCCATTTCTCTCTCCTTTATATACTCTCCTTTCTCCTTTCCTCAACTTCCCATTTACCCATCATTATCACCCTGGATTAACCATCTTCTTCTTCTTGATCAACAGTGAGCGTGCAGGGATGGAGGACCCAGTATTCGGTGCAGAAGTTCACGGGCTTCCTGCTGGTGGTGGAGGCGTCACAGTCCCCCGTCAACATCTTTGGCCCCCAGAGCGTCGGCACGTTCCAGGTGAGTTCAACAGGATGGTAGGGTTGGGGTGAAGGGGTGTGTGATGGTGTGGTGAGGGTGGGGTGGTGGGGTGGTGGGGGTGTGGGGTGGTGGGGGTGTGGGGAAGTGGTGGGTGATGAGGGTAAGTGGTTATAGAGGAGTCGAGAAATGGATTTGTATTTCCAGGAAGGGCTTCAGGGCTTTAAGGGATGGAAGATCTCGTCTAGAGACTGAAGAGGTTAGGGAGTCGGGTTTCCATGCAGAACGGTGTAATGGGCTAAGCTAAAGCATATCTTCCAGGAGGACTTTCCAGAGGGTCAACACTTTTCTGGTGCATTTCCAGCTGAGGTGAAGACGTGATCTTCCAGGGGAGTGGGGGTTAAAAAATTGCTTCCAGGTGATGAGGGGGGTGGTGTTCCAATAGGGTATTAAGAGTGTCCAATAGGAGACACATGTTCCAGGAGTGACCAATAGAAGACAAGGACCAGAACACACACACACACACACACACACACACACACACACACACACACACACACACACAGGGAGGTCCCAAGGGCGTCGCCACGTACTAAGGAAGTTCTGGCAGAGAAAGCAATGTATCTTTCCAGTGAACCTCGCCTGGACACCGGGTCAGTGTTCCAGTGAGAGAAATTTGGGATCATCAACATTAGCCCCTTAGTTAGAGTTAGGTTAGTGTTAAGGTGGTCTAGTTAGGTTAGGTTAGATTCGGTTTTGTTACCTTAGATTATCTTAGGTTAGGTTAGCGTTAGTGATTAGGTTAGCGTTAGTGATTAAGTTAGGTTGGGTTAGATTAGGTTGTATTAAATTAGGTTAGGTTAGCGTTTTAGTGGTTTGTCTTAAGGTGAAATAAGCCAGGGGCGTTATTCTTCAGGTGATCCGGAAACATTGGACCCGGAGTTTTAGAAACCACGAGACAAGATGTTTTTAGATAGAGACCAGAGAATGAAAGCGCATTTCAAGATAAAGAACAATTGTTTGGAAAGGTTTTATACATAGAGACGTAAAATCAGTAGATGTTTTCTAGACAGAGACCAAGAGACAGAAGTTATTTCAAAATAGAGAACAATGAATAAGAGACATTTCCAGTAGAGACCGGGGATTAGAACAACACATGTAAAAAAATCAAATAATTAAGACACGTTTTACAGGTAGAGACCAGGTATTAGAACACGTTTTTCAGATAGTCGATAATAATGCAACATCAAAGGTATTCTGTCTCGCCTCTAAGAGCACAAACAGAGGCCTTTACAAAGTCTTCTAGGACAGCCTTCGATAAGAGATACCTTCCCAGTTTGGTGGCGAGGTAATGGTAGAGATTTCCTGCGATGGATCCTGGCGATGGGGGATACTGTTGAAGGATGTTGTAGGATACTGGAGGATGATACGTCCACTCAGGTGTGCAGCCTGAAGGATATGTTGCGAGAAGCTGCTATTTTTTAGGAGGATGATGATGATATATGGGTGGGTGGAAGAGGTTTTCTCTCTGTCTGTCTCTCTGTCTGTCTGTTTGTCTCACAGCTATACAGGGACACACACACATTCACAATATAATCAAACCAAAGCTAAAAATCCCTCCTTCACCTCCCCAGAAAGCTAAACATATTCTCTCTCCCTTACAGCTATATGGAGACGCCCTCACTATGCACTCAGATGACTGCCCCAACGCCGTTACTCAGACCTCGTCCATCCCAAAGAGTGAGATACAAATACTGTGGACGGCGCCTCCAGCTGGCTCTGGCTGTGTACGATTCAGGTGAGTACAGGTGATTGATTTCAAGTACTAATGAAGGCTGTCCTGGTGTGAGGCGGACCAGGTGAGTGCTGAGTGTGTTGTTAAGGGTGTGTTGTGGGTGTTAAGGGTGTGTTGTGGGTGTGTTGAGTGTGTTAAAGGTGTGTTGTTTAGGGTGTGTTGTGTTGGTGTGTTGTGGGTGTGTTGAGTGTGTTAAAGGTGTGTTGTTTAGGGTGTGTTGTGTGTGTTGAGTGTTGATAAGGGTGTGTTAAGTACTAAGACTTTTAGTACAATGACATTTAACCACGACTGACATACACATACAGACAAAACTGACACACAAACATGACTTCATTAACCCCCCCACACCAGGAACATGGGGTGTGTGGGAGGGGGGGCATGAGGGGATAGGTAGGGGGGTGAGGGTGGTTTAATTCATGACAAAAATAGAACACCAACAGCATCGTACTTCAGAAAAGCTATTTCCATACATCACTGTAATGGCTTCATGACACACACACACACACAGCACACACACACGCACACACACACACACACACACACACACACACACACACACGCACGCACACACACACACATGCACATACACACACACACACACACACACACACACACACACACACACACACACACACACACACACGCACACACACAGATAAAGGCATCGTCCATCACCAAATATCAATTAAAGTCTGTTAAAATCAAAACACCAATAAATTGCAGCATAAAACAAAGCCAACAGTAAATTATGATGATGCCGAACAAAACAACTTTATAATGAAGCTTTGTGTTATATTATTCAGGTGACAGATTAGTGTAGTGTTGTGTAGTGTAGTGTAGTGTTGTGTAGTGTTGTGTAATGTTGTGTAGTAGTGTTAAATGTGTGTGGTATTTGCCATGTGTTTAGAACTCGAATATATTGTTGCTGTTGTTGTTGTTGTTGTTGTTGGTGTTGTTGTTGTTGTTGTTGTGGTGGTGGTGGGTATTATTATTATTATTATTTTTATTATTATTATTTTTATTGACACACACACACACACACACACACACACACACACACACACACACACACACACACACACCAAACTAAATATGAGACATGTTAGTCGTGTATTGTTAATAGGAAGAAGTTGGGAGGAGGAGGAGGAGGAGGAGTAACAGGAAATTAAGGCCAGACCAACACTCATGTAAGTCACTCCTCAATAGTGTGTGTGTGTGTGTGTGTGTGTGTGTGTGTGTGTGTGTGTGTGTGTGTGTGTGTGTGTGTGTGTGTGTGTGTGTGTGTGTGTGTCCTTACATCTCTATCTACATCCTTCCCTCCATAACTCTCTTTTCTCATCCTTCTGTCACATCTTCCTTCCTCTCATATCTCTCTCTCTCTCTCTCCCCTTCTGTTAACTCTATCATCTAACAATCCTTCTCCCTCCCTTTCCTCTATCCCTGTCTCCCTCCCCCTTCAACCCACCACCATCAAGTCGCTCCTAAAAAAATAGATTCAAATGCGTCTCTAATATAACATTGTGGCCTATGTGAAGGGACACCATCTTTCTTCCCCCAAACTCAACCTTTCAGAATAACAAGATGACGAGCTGAAAAAATAAGGCTCAGCTATGCGTTCCAGCAATATTTTATCTCTGTGTGAAATATTATTATTTTTTCTTTTTCTTTCGTTCAAGTTTTTGGAAAATGTAAAAACAAAATTCGTTTTATTTTATTTTTGTATGTATGTTGGATTTAGGAATTTATATTATGTAAAAAATTTATATTAGTGAAAGTTCTAATACTATTTTTTATGTCACGGGGAAGTATTATTATTTATATTATTATATATATTTATATTACTTATATTATTTTGTTCTAAATCCTGCATTTTATTTTTTTCTGATTTTTTGGGGATTAATATTACCTAAATAAATAAATAAATATATATATATATATATATATATATATATATATATATATATATATATATATATATATATATATATATATATATATATATATATACGAGTATAAATAACACCAAAAGTAAATTTAAATAATATTTTTACGTTCAGCGGGAAAATAATACCTCTTTTTTCGAACGATTTTTCAAACACTTTATATATTACAACAAAGTTCTAACACTATTTTATCACCTGAAAACTGATGGTCCCATTAACAATTAGTTTTGCAATGTTGAATTTATCTACTTAAGAATATATATTTCTTATAATTTATATTGGTGGATTTAAGAAGACTTATCCTAATCCAGAACGAATAAAGAAAGACTGAAATCAGGTTCCAACAATATTTTTTCCACCTAGAAATGATTCTCTATTTTAAAGTCTTCAGAAGCACTTTATATATATTTATTCAGGGTTAATTTTTTGAAAGAAATAAAAGACGAAATAAAATAAAATAATCTAATAAATTGATAAAGCTCCAACTATTACAACGGATCCAAAAATATTTCCACATCAGAGAAAGAATAAAATTTTGTCCAACTGTTTGAAAAAGGTTTACAAACAATAGAATATTCATTACATATTCATATATTCCCTCTTGTTACAGTTTGGTCGGTTTAAAGTTTAATATACCACGGAAACAGTAAATAATGTGATAAATATTAATAGAAAGATTCATTTGAACTTGGTATATTTTTATGACAGAGAAATATTTACACGCTGTTGAAGTCTTTTTAAAATGATGTTAATATTTTTTACGGTGACTCGACACTAGAATGGTTGTAGTTATAATCTGGTAAGGAAATAAATATCAGTGTTTCTGTACACATACATACATATATACATACATACATACATACATACATACATACATACATACACAAAGAGTTAAATATAATCACAATAACAGTGGTAAACAACGCCTATAAACAAACCATTCTGCCCCCTGGTGGTAGTAAACAAAAGCTCACATATAAACAAACCATTCTGCCCCCTGGTGGTAGTAAACAAAAGCTCACATATAAACAAACCGCTCTCCCCCCTGGTGGTGACAGAGGGAAGTACACACATCAACAAACCAGCTTGCTCTCTGGAGGCAACAAACGCTTCAGGAATTCATGTATAAACAAATACATATGATATTTTTTCTCGAACTGAATTGCCTCTCATGGATTATTCAGGAGGCCGACGCGCACACACACACACAGGCTCACAGGCATAAGAGGAAACGTAATCAAGTTAAGATTTTTTTTCACCTTTGTTTAATTAGTCATAGGTGCTTTCGGTGTAGGTAATATTTTGTTATCTGACATGAACACGTGAGAGTTTCGGTGTGTGTGTGTGTGTGTGTGTGTGTGTGTGTGTGTGTGTGTGTGTGTGTGTAATTGGATGATGTTTCTCTCAGTCTCTCACACACATACAGACACCCACATAACCTTTCCCACCTTCTCTCTTTCTCTCTTTTCTTCTTCCCTATTCGTTCCTTTTCTTTTTCTCCCTCTCTTCTTGCTTTATTCCTCCTTCTCCTCTCTCTCTCTCTCTCCACTTCTTATATCCCTTTCATCTTCCTTTTCTCTCTCTCTCTCTCACTCGTTTCCTCTTTCTCCTTCCCTCCATCTACCTGTGAGTGATTCTCTTGCCAACACACACACACACACACACACACACACACACCTCACACTCCACACACTTTAAACTTATAAAGAGAGAGGTTGTCACTAAATTGTTCTTGCGTTTATGTAACAAGTAATAAAGTAAAGATAAGTGGATAACTTACAGCCTCTTGGTAACACAAAGGGAGAGAAGGGAGGGAGCAAGGGGTGATGGGTGGCAGGGGGTGATGGTGGCAGGGGGTGGCAGGGGTGATGGTGGCAGCAGGGGTGTGCAGGGGTGGGTGATGGTGGTGGGTGATGATGGGGGGGTGATGGTGGTGAGGGGGGTGATGGTGGCAGGAGGGTGATGGTGGCAGGGGGGTGATGGTGGCAGGTGATGGTGGCAGGGGGGTGATGGTGGTAGGGGATGATAGTAGCAGGGGGAGGAGGTTCAAGCTCAAAGCAATCTTGTTTAAACTTTGGTATACTGCCAAACGCGAGGGTTAGAGAGTCTTGGTAACACTGACGAGCTGTGTTTGAGAGAGAGAGAGAACACACACATACACACACACACACACACACACACACACACACACACACACACACACGTCAAGATGGGGGGTCACATATCAGACAGGAATGGATAATGTAGTTTGAATCGGAATGATAGTCATTATTTCTAAAGGGTCCACTGCTATTAACACAATAAAGACTGGCGGGAGGGAGGAAGGGGGGAGGGGGAAGAGGGGAGAGGGAGAGGAGGGGGAAAGGAAGGAGGTAGTGTGGGAAGGAGAGGAGGAGGTGCAGGAAGGAGTAAAAAAATAAGATCCCAACATACACCACCCCTTCATCACACCTCCACCACCACCTCCACCACCACTCCACTACACCCTCCACTACACCCCCCCCACCACCCACT
>NW_024715014.1:1208110-1284690 GCF_018991925.1 Homarus americanus
ATACACCGACAGACAGACAGACAGACAGACAGACAGACAGACAGACAGACACACTATGCCAGATATTTACATGACAGAGAGAAAAACACTCACATCATTACCATATATAATAAAGCAAAAGTTAATTATTCACTATGATGGACTGACAAACAGGCGGACGTGAACAGGGAGGGGGGAGTAGAGGGGAGGGGAGGGAAGAGGGAGGTAGGCAGTACAATGGTGGTGAAGAGAGAGAGAGAGAGAGAGAGAGAGAGAGAGAGAGACTGTATACACATAATACGTCTATTCTCTCTCTCTCTCAGCACATAGACATATAGTGAATCATGGCGAGTCATATCCGTGGAGTTTTGTCTGACATCAAAGAAAATTAATTCCATATGTTTATTTAGTTATTTTACATTTAGTTTATTATTATTATTATTATTATTATTATTATTATTATTATTATTATTATTATTATTATTATTATTATTATTATTATGGCTAAAAATAAACTGTAGTTATTTTTTGCGGGGATTAGTAATGGTATTATAATCGTGTGTATTTAGATGATTTTTGTTGGGGTTAGTTACAGGTATACACACACACACACACACACACACACACACGTACACATATTACCATATATAATTTAATATGCGTCACACTCCTGCCTTTTCATCACGTGACGCCTCGCTGGTCAAAGCTATCATGAACGTTGGTTATTTCATTCTGACTTACGTGTGTGTGTGTATGTGTGTGTGTGTGTGTGTGTGTGTGTGTGTGTGTGTGTGTGTGTGTGTGTGTCCCTGCCCAAAAATGAGAGAGAGAAAGAAAACAATCTCCCCCTCTTCTTCACTCCCTCCCCCCCTCTCACTGCTTAACATATTTCCTCTCTTCCCCCTTCCCCCTTCCCCCTTCCCCTCCCCCTTTGTCTCTGCATTTTTAACGAAGGTGAACGTGACCTTGAGCCGTTTATCGTCACGGTCCACTCGTTAACCCCATTCCTCCCTTAACTATCGAAAAAGACTTGTAGTTCGTCTCTTAACAAGGTGATTATAGGGGTGAGAGGATCGTTAGTCATGTTTTGAGTTAGTTTGGTTAGGTTTGGTTAGTGTTAGGTTAGATTTGGTTAGTGTTAGGTTAGGTTTGGTTAGGTTTGGTTAGTGTTAGGTTAGGTTTCGTTAGTGTTAGGTTAGGTTTGGTTAGCGTTAGGTTAGGTTAGGATAATTAGGTAACTTAATGGTCATTTGTGAAAAAAATAATTGAATCTTATTATTTTGTGTATTGAAGTTATAATAATATAATTAATTATTATATCTAATTAATTATTTAAGTCCTTGTGAAAGAGTTAGAACACGTGAATAATTCTAAACATGTGAACAGTAATGAAGAAGGAATTTAATCTGAACATGTAAACCAATATTAACCTGTGAACAATTAAGAACACACACACACATACACATACACACACACACACACACACACACACACACACACACACACACACACACACATATAACATAAACAAAACAAGATCGTCTGTCTCTAACATTAGATCCGGTTTGCTCGTGTGATATCTCCGCATTACGTATGTGAAGCAATGTCACTCCTACCATCAATATTAATCCATCTACGAGCTCCTGCCATTGTGCGCTTATGATTTCTGGTGATTGAAATGTATTTATTTGGTAGTGGTTTGTTTATATTCATGAATAACATGTAAATGACGGTGCGGGGGTTGTGTTATGGGATGGCACCATGTTTGATTGATGTGGACCAATCGGAGGGGGGGTTTGATTCGATGACGTCATGTAAGCTGACCAATGGGAGTGTTTTGTTTCGTAAATTTAGAGAGTTTTTGTGTTTTGACGTCGTGGAAGAATGATATAACCAACCAATCAGGGATCTTTAATTTTATGACGTTATATAAATGAAATATAATATAATGTAAGACTATGATATAAGATTATATTACACATTTATATAATTACTATATACTATTGCATATATAGCTTAATAATATAGTTCCCTGTAAAAGATATTAAGTAAATTTAGACTATACAATATTTCCTTACCACAGTCGCCTTAAGTCATTCACCTAATGCAAATATCTCTCTCTCTTAAACCAATCACGAGGAATCACTTGCAGGAACACACCAATCACAGCTCTCTAGTAGTTTAGGGGTTTAAGCCAATCAACGTCCGTCATATCCTTCAGAGCCAGCCAATGGTCGTCTTTCACCCCTTTACGGCCCGCCAATCAACGTCTTTCATCCTAGAGCATTGCTGGTACTTGATATTCCTCCTCCACACAGTCATAAATATTTCCCAAGAGTAATATATCAGACGACAAACATCACTGGGGGATATTACTCACCTGGATATATTTAATATTTACTTGAGATGATGTGAGATATTACGGAGCTGGAGAGATAAAGTATTCAATATTTCTTTTGTTGTTTTACATGAAGTTAGATTAGGTTTGGTTACGTTTGGTTTGGTTTGGTTTGGTTACGTTTGGTTACGTTTGGTTAGGTTACGTTTGGTTACGTTTGGTTAGGTTAGGTTTGGTTACGTTTGGTTTGGTTAGGTTAAGTTAGGTTAGGTTAGTGTTAGTGTAGGGTTAAGTTAGGTAATTTAATCATTATGTGAAATAATAATTTAATGTCGGTATACACAGACACACAGACTGACTCCCTCTTCACTTAACAACTAAACAATACTCCCACCAATCACAGTTGAATAATCCAGATTAACGACCCAGCTGCTTCACCCGTTAACGACCAAACTACTTAAGAGCCCTGAACCACCAGGGGCGTTTGGTGGGGTAACCTTGAACTATTCACTGTTATTATCTCTTCTTATCCATCTATTATGAGAGAGAGAGAGAGAGAGAGAGAGAGAGAGAGAGAGAGAGAGAGAGAGAGAGAGTCTACACAATGAAACATAACGAAAATAGAATGAAAGAAACTGGCCATTAAAACTCAAACCTGGAATTAGCGCCTCCACTAATACCTCCAACTGGGAATGTTCTTGACGCCAGAATCCACATCTGGAATTGGCGACTCAACCAATTCCTAAACTCTTACTATAGACTCTGATCCTCCAAACTGAAATTGATGAGGAATTGACGTTTCATCAATTCTTACTTTTGATAAGACTTTGACCTCTAAGCTGTAATTGGCGAGGATTTAGCGAGGAATTGGCCAGGAATTGGGAAAGAATTGGCGTGTCAGCGAATTCCTGCACCTTGAACTTTAAAGAGTCTGTCTCCAAGTAGTTTAATATTCTGACGTATTTTTCCGTCTGTCGTCTTGAGAGGGGGAGGGGGTGGGGAGGGAGGGGGGTGGGAGGAGGGAGGAGGGGGTGGGGAGGGGGGGTGGGGGAAGGGGGGAGGGAGGGGGTGGGGAGGGAGGGGAGGGGGTGGGGGAGGGGGGAGTATGCTGGTGAAGACAGATATACACGAACTTATTCAGAAGTGATGGCGAGAAGGATTACCTGTCATGTTAGTCGAGTCTCTTGAGTGTGTATGTATGTATGTATGTATGTATGTATGTATGTATGTGTGTGTGTGTGTTTATTTATTATTAGTATTATAAGTATTTTTTTATATATCTCTATCTCTTTCTTTTTTCCCTTCTTCTCTCTTTATCTCTCTCTATCTCTCTTTTTATCAGTTCGAGTTTATTGTCATCATTTAATATTGCATTTTTTTCGCTTTTCTTCCAGGTGAGTTTTGGTCATTCCTCGTCCTATAGAGATTAAGGTACAGTGACGTCATGGTTGGTAGTGACGTAATGGATGGTAGTGACGTCTTGGGTGTTAGTGACGTCATGGGTGTTAGTGACGTAATGGATGGTAGTGACGTTATGATTGGTAGTGACGTCATGGGTGTTAGTGACGTCATGGTTGTTAGTAACGTGATATTTTTCTGATATTAATCCTCTATTTTGTTTTAATTGACGATATTAATCCGTTATTTTGATGTTATTGCCGTTATTAATTCGTTATTTTGTTGTTATTGCCGTTATTAATCCGTTATTTTGATGTTATTGCCGTTATTAATTCGCTATTTTGTTGTTATTGCCGTTATTAATCCGCTATTTTGTTGTTATTGCCGTTATTAATCCGCTATTTAATACAGTACTAAATTCGTTGTTCCAATCAATCTGGTGTTTGTGTTATGAGGTTGGCCAATCAGCGAAGAATGCAGAGCAATTCTCTCTCCTGATTGGATGGTTCTATCGGGACTGGATTCGTACAATTACCCAATAGATGGACCGTTTGGGACACACGAGTGGAGAGTGATTGGAGGATGGATTAGGTTTGGGTTTATCTGAGTGTGGGTATCTGTATTCCCGTCCAATCACCAATAAGACGTCTCCCTTCTCCTCCAATCAGCAATAAAACGTCTCCCTTCTCCTCCAATCAGCAATAAGACGTCTCCCTTCTCCTCCAATCAGCAATATAAGACGTCTCCCTTCTCCTCCAATCAGCAATAAGACGTCTCCCTTCTCCTCCAATCAGCAATAAGATGCCTCCATTCCCCTGCAATCACCAATAAGACGTCTCCCTTCTCCTCCAATCAGCAATAAGATGTCTCTCTTCTCAGCCAATCAGCAGTAAGAATTCTGAGCTCTCAACCAATCATTGTGAAGATCCTATGAATTCCCTC
Organism: Homarus americanus; assembly: GCF_018991925.1. Taxonomy (NCBI): domain Eukaryota; kingdom Metazoa; phylum Arthropoda; class Malacostraca; order Decapoda; family Nephropidae; genus Homarus; species Homarus americanus. Next base: position 1,212,768 of record NW_024715014.1, read on the forward strand.
CATGTCTCTGGGGTCCCGTCAACACGTCTAGGTTTGGTGAGGTAATTTAAAAGTCCACATACATACATACATACATACATACATACATACATACATACATACATACATACATACATACATACATACAGTACATACAAAACACATACACACGCGTACGTTAAGTAAGCCAAAAGGCGAGGCGGAATTAGTGGCTTTGCGTTGAACTACTGCTGTTGCTCACCTGTTGTTCTCGCTCTGTCTGTCTGTCTCCCTCTTTCTCTCTCTAAATATAGTTATGTGTGTGTGTGTGTGTGCGTGTGTGTGTGTGTGTGTGTTCTTTCCTCACCGCAGAGAGAGAGAGAGAGAGAGAGAGAGAGAGAGTCCAGAAAAAAAAAGAATTTATTTCACATAAACAAACATAAATAACACCACCACCACAACAACAACAACAGCCACTAAAATTAAAAAGATAAAAGAGGGAGAGGAGGGAGAGAGGGAGATAGGGGAAGGGAAAGGAGAGAGAGGAGGAATGGAAGGGGAATGGGGAATGAAGAGGGAAGAGAGAGAAGGGAGAAAAAAAGTGGGGGGAGGGTGAAAATCGATCGGGCAACTTTGCATGTGTTCGAATTCAGAAATTTGGCGACCACAGAGAAAAAAAAATCGTTCACGTTTAAGCGGATTATCGGAACGAGTTCGTGGATGAATCCGTGTGAATCCGACCTATAGTGACAACAATACGAGAAGAGGAGGTGGTGTTCTTATATGAAGGGGGAGGGGGTGATGGAAAGTGGAGAGAGAGGGATTTGGGGTGAGGGAGAGGTAGTGGAGAGGGAAGGATGGTGGGGAGGGAGGTGTTTTGGTGAGAGGAAGTGTTGGAGAGGGAGATGGTAATCGTATGGCCTCTCTCTCACACACACACACACACACACACACACACAGCAGACCCTCAAGCCTGACCTAACATAAACGAGTGGCTGGGACTGTTTACATGCAAGTCGGATTCAAGAACGCGGTAGTCGGATTCCCTTTGTTTGTTTACACTATCTCCATGGCAACGAGACCATGTTTACATTACGTAGGACGATATTTTACGACGGTCTGATTTGTATATGTATAGAAGGGGGGGGGGAAGGAGGAGGAAGAGTAGGGGAAGGAGAATGGATGAATAAGAGGAGGAGGAGGAAAGGAGGACGGAGGAGGAGAAAGAGGAAGAGGAGAAATATATGACGATAAGGAGGTGTGTGTGTGTGTGTGTGTAAAACAGGCACATAGATTCTCTAGGGGAACACACACACACACACACACACACGACAATAACATTACGTCAACAGAAGCTCTTGGCCAGTCATACCTCCTCCCCCAACTCTAGACCAATCAGAAACGACATAAAAAACATTTACTGCTCTCTTTTGACCAACCAGAAACAGTGTAGGAAAACTACTTAATAAACCTCTATCTCTTTTAGCCAATCAGAATTAACGAGACTAAACTGGCACATAAATCTCTCTCTCTTCTAACCAATCAGAAACAACATAAACAAAATTCGCTACTAACTCACTTTTGACCAATCAGAAACACCTTTACATCTCTCTCTATTTTAACCAATCAGAGTACAACACATAAAAACTCCATACTAACTTGACTCTTAACCAATCAGAAACAAGGACATAAGAGAGCTATTTACTAAACCTCACGCTATTGGCCGCAGAGAGAGAGAGAGAGAGGACTCAAAAACAAACATGACCATTACGTAGAAATGACTCTGTATTTTGACACAGACTGTTGAGATGTTTGTGTGTGTGTGTGTGTGTGTGTGTGTGTGTGTGTGGCCCGAGGCAGCACCAGAATATATATATACCATCTCTCTCTACCAACGACTAGGAATTTCTTCTTTATTTTTTTGTTCTTTTGTTTCTCGTTTGTTATAGATTTTTAAAGCGCGATCTTTTATTTTAGTTCTTTTTTTTGTTTGTTTGTTTCTAAGGGAAGGTAAATGTTGCGATGAAAGACCTGTGTGGGGGAGGTGGGGTTGGTGGGGTGGGAGGTGGGGTGGGTGGGGGGGTCATTTTTCTTTTTGTCCTTACCATTTAAACCATCGTACTCAAGAGGTTTAAATCATTTTACCCAAGGAGTTTAAATCATCGTACTCAAGGGGTTTAAATCATCTTACTCAAAGGTATAAACCAATCGTACTCATGGGATTAAATCATAGTACTCAAAAGCTTAGGTTAGGTGAGGTTATCTTATCTTAGTTTAGGTTAGATTAGATTAATTTAATGATCAAGTAATTTTAATCATCAGATAAAATAAGCTAGGGGTGTCTAATCTTCAGGTGATCCGATATCATCTCTCCAATAGCCCTTAGAACAGTAGTTAATAGGAGTCATTTTACATCATCCCACTGAAATACAAACAAACACACGTTACAGACACTCAAAACAACTATCTGTACTTGGGGTGATCGATGAATTTCAGAATGAACACTGTGACTCCTCTTGTCTCGGTAGGGTTGTCAAAATCCTTCGTCCGTTGTGTCATATTTCCTCAACACAATTTTGTAGAGATATTTTTTTTAGTGACTACACACATCCACAACACCTGCCGTAAATCCTTCCACTTAATGACGTGATCCTATTTGCGTACAGGTGGACATAATTACAAACTCAATTAAAACTTCTAAACACAACAAGAGGTTTATAAAAAAAGAGAGAGTCTGATTTAATAACGTAATTAATGTTTAGCTGATTAACTGAATCCTTAACTTATTGAGGTCAACAGTTTGTATACTGCTGAAGTCATTAAGGGGAAAAAATTAAGTGATATTTCCTGGTAATTAAGGAAAAGGTTTAGCAAAATTAATTGAAGAGTTGAATAAAGTTGGTGATTTTAGTAAGAAAGGTAAGACCCACTTGAAGGTTGACCCGGCTGAGCTGAAGTGATGGAGGACCAGATAATATTATATTTTAATTTCTTTTGAGGGCAGGAAGGTCTTTTAGGATCACTTGAAGATTAGACACCCGAGTTTATTTCAACGTAAGATTAAACACCCAAATGATAACATAACATAACATAACATAACCTTACCCTAACCTAACGTAAGCTGGCGAGAAGGTCAGTATTTCGGTGATGAACTAGTTAGTACGCCGCGCCAACACCAGGGGGCCAGCCAATTACGTCACCGCGTAAAGCCCCCGAGTTGCCGTCCCTACTATCAATTGGTTTCTTCGCACCGCTGAAAATTGCAGGTTGGCGAGAAGGCAGAAAAGGGTGTAAAATCACTACACTACACTTTCCTTGGTAGTCGACATCGACACTGTGATGATAAAGTAAGTTTGCCAGCGCCGTGGAAGGATTATCGTGACGGTGGGGCCCGGATGTCCTGATCCACGCCCACCAGCTTGGTCCTCATCACCAAGTTCCAGTGGCAAGAGCAGACTCAAGACGACCTTCAGGTGACCAGGATTGCCCAAAGCTCCAGTCTACCTGACGCGGGTCACCCACCTGCGGCTCTGTGTTGGGTGAGCTCACCTGGACTAATCCACAAGACAATGTGCAGGGGTTGGTAGGTGTCAGGGCGTGTCCCGGCGGGCTTACTCGCTGTACCTTTGGGGCGCACTGCTGCTCCGAGATCCTTTACAGAATTTGCCTGGGGTCGCAAGACACCGAGCGTTGCCACGAGGAGGTACTTAAGGGTGTTGGTGGTGGAGAGGCTGTGTACCGGCAGAGTAGAGACTAAGGCACTCGGCTCTCCCCTTACACCACAGGGGCTAGCCGGCGGCAGTAGCTGATAGCGTAAGATTAACAAGCAGAGTATGCACCTTAACACTAACTTAACGTTACTACACACACACACACACACACAATCTCTCTCTCTCTCTCTCTCTCTCTCTCTCTCTCTCTCTCTCTCTCTCTCTCTCTCTCTCTCTCTCTCTATAGCTTCCTCTCCTCTGTTCTTCTATCTGTTTCCCTCTACACTCATTCCTTCCCACACCTTCTCTTTTCCTTCTCTCCCCCATTTACTCTCCCTCCCTCCCTCATCTTTCACACCGTCCCTCTCTCTATTTCCCTCCCTTCATCTCCCTTTATCTTCCTCACCCTTACCCTCTCCCTCACCCTCCCTCACCCTCCCTCACCCTCCCTCACCCTCCCTCACCCTCAGATAGAACAAAATTGGTTTGGATTCTCTCTCGACCGCTTAAATGTGTTACCGATGTTTGGTTCCTGGCCAAGCCGATACTGATGGAGAGAGTGAGAGAGAGTGAGAGAGAGAGAGAGAGAGAGAAAGTTGAGAAGAAGAGAAGAGGGGTAGGAGGAGGAGGAAGGGGGAAAGGGGGGTAGAGAGGTTAATAGTGCGGGGTGAGGGGAGGAGAGGGGATAGCGAGAGGGTTATGCATACACAACAACTATGTCTCTCTCCCCTTTAAATACATACATACTTACATACATACATCACAATGAGATATTCAGCGTACATACACAAATATACATACACTCTACGTTCACACACACACACACACACACACACACACACACACACACACACACACACACACACCCTAACCCCCTCAAAACAAACACAAACAAATAAACAATCAATAAACAACAAAAACACTATTCAGCAACTCGAAGCCTGAAGTCGGAGGTGAGTTACCAGTTAGTTTATTATACCCACCCAGCCAGACAGACATATACACCGTACTGTGGCTGTCTGTGTCTTATTTCTTCCAGTCATATGTCTTTCCTCAGACACCCAGGTCAACCAGGGAGTCTTAGCCGGCGGGATTAACCAATTGTCCAGGTTAATTAAGGATTCTTTACGTGTGAAATAGTGGAGAAGGTGAGAGAAGAGAGACACTAATTGATCTGACCTACCTGTGTGTGTGTGTGTGTGTGTGTGTGTGTGTGTGTGTGTGTGTGCGTGTGTGTGTGTGTGAATCTATCTCAGTGATCAAATCTCTATTACCCATAATAACATTCTTATCTAAATGAGAATATCCATACCAATTTCAGTCCAATTTTCACCATAATTTGAATCCCCAATTTTAAACAAATTTCGACCACTGTATATAATTTCAACCCCAATTTCTTTCCCAAATATTCACCCCAATTAATCTTCCAATTTCCCAAAGTATAAACACCCCAATTCATATCCTAATTTACCAAGATATAAACACACCCAATAAACCCTCCAATTTCCCAGGTAAAAATATCCCATTACACTAATCTTCTCCCTATTTATTTGTAGCTAATAATAACCGAATCACCATGTAATTAGAAGTGGATAATTAGTCCCTAATTGGTAATCCTAACCTTTGTATATTTCGTTATGAGAATTTCAGTATTTTTCTCTGGGTCTAATTGGTGTATTTTGGTCATTAGTTATGAGAATAGTTTAACTTGGTTTGTATGATAGTGTATGTATGTATGTATGTATGATAGTGTATGTATGTATGTATGTTAAATCATGAACCTAAGTGTTAAATATCTTTAAATTCATTGCATATATGTAGTCAAGATGCAGAGAGAGAGAGAGAGAGAGAGAATACACACACCGACCCCCATCAATCCGCTAGTGATTCGCGCCAAATCTTGTTTTTACATTTTTTCCCGCCAGTTTTCCCACAATGGCGCCAGAAAACAAAAACACGTATTTCTCTCTCTCACACACACATGCCCCTCCCCTCCCTGTCTTAACTTTCTCTCTCTCTCACTTCTTTTCTTTCTTTAAACCATTTTTTTTATATTATGCGATGCAATTAAGCAAGCATTGTGTTCTTCCCAAATGCCTCGAGAGTCGGTGGAGCCATTCACGATTCGGGACTAGTTGGAAAAAAAAATCAACACTTGAGATATATAGCGGCCATGTTTATCCCCCGTGTCCGATCGGTTGGGTTTGACTACTGACTCGGTTTCATTTAATTATCTTTTTTTTATTGTTTTTTATTTCTTTTTCGGAACTTTTGAATGATCCTGAATAAATTGAAGCCCATTCAGAGAGAAAGAGAGAGACGGCTCACTCACACATCCCTCCGGGTTACCTTCCCACTTACATAACCCGGAATTAATATTACCTCTCATTCCGGGTCAACAGTGGACGGCAGCAAGTACAAGAGACCGTGAGAGAGAGAGAGAGAGAGAGAGAGAGAGAGAGAGAGAGAGAGAGAGAGAGAGAGAGAGAAACCCTACACCACCTTCCCTATTAAATCCAGGGTTGGTATTTGAGACAAGAGTTGAGGGAATCCATTAAAACTTATAGAAAATTTTGTTGAGGAATTTAGTCTGGCTTGTGGGGTTGTAGAGAGAGAGAGAGAGAGAGAGTATAAATTAGGTTTAATTCTCTTCTACATATAAATAAGATAAATTTCTAAATAGGGCTTTTATGTTAAATGTTAAATAACATTGTTAAAACGTTGAAATATATCGTCCATAAAAGGTTAAATTGTGTTAAATAAAATGACGGGTTTGATTTTAGCATAAAGATGAACTCTGAAAAAGACTCACATAATACAAGTACGAAGTCATTTAAATGCAGTACAAGCACAGTCACTTAACAAGTATATTACCACATAAATATAGCAAAATTCACTTAAATACGGTAAAACGTCACTTAAATACGGTAAAAATTCACTTAAATTCGGTAAAAATTCACTTAAATACGGTAAAAGTCACTTAAATCCAAGCACATTCACTTACTTACAACACTTGCAACACCATCTACATACAATGTGTTCAGTTTTTAACATCCGGAGTGCATCACGTTTTGCCTTTCAAATGTTCAAATGTTCAAATGTTCAGACTAACACAGATAAATGCCGCAGGTATGAACAGTGTAGTGTGTTAAAAGTATTTACATTTAATATCCTTTGGGGGCGTAGAGTAGAGCTGTATGTGTGTGTGTGTGTGTGTGTGTGTGTGTGTGTGTGTGTGTGTGTGTGTGTTGGGGAGAATAATATAAACTGTAGTTGTATTGTTTCTGTTCCTGGTAAAGTGCTATTGTTATGTATAATCAGGTTTTGTAACATAAAATAGATAAATTAAACAGAGAGAGAGAGAGAGAGGGAGAGGTAAAAATATAAATATAAATACACAAAACACTTGACCATTTTACTGACGCCATCAACTTCCCGCCAAAAAATACTAATCAGCTGATTCTCCTTTTTTTTGGCGGGAAAGACAAGTAAACAAAGCGAACTGCATCTCCAGCTAATTCAGTAGATCCTTTTGGTCAGCTAGAATGAAGGGGGGGGACTTTACCTTCCCTTCACTCCCTCCCTCAGTAAAGAACAAACCAACAGACAGAAATTTTGAACGAGTTACTAGTGTGTTTACGGTAATGCGAGTGGCTAATGGGACACTATCAAGACTAACACCATCTTCAAGCTCTCTTTAAGGTCAAGCTACAGTAAATAACTTCTCTTATGTGCATTTCCCCATTAGTGTGAGGTTCTGTTTAGTTAATGGCGGTAATGGTGGGTCTTAATGGGGTGTTTCTCGTTAGTGGCACAGTTAATGAAGTGAATAACGTGGAAAGTGATGTGCAGTGAGAGTGTCCATCGGGTTTACATAGTCTCTCCTTCACCCATCTTCGTTTTCTCTGATCGACTCACTTTGTCATTGTTTTTGTTATGGGTAATTTGGTTTACTTTACAATAATGATAATAATAATAATAATAATAATAATAATAATAATAATAATAATAATAATAATGGTTTAATTGTTGTCCCTCGGCCACCTTGGCGTGAATTTGTTTAAGGTATAGAAGCTGTCGCCAATACAACAACCACACCCTGAGTTAACGAGTCGCATGACCCAGTGTCAATGAATAGTCCGAGAAGACCGGACAATTCGCCACCTGCACTGGCTATCCATTACCCCAGAACACGATCCGTAAATCGATTAACATCCAGGTCCCCAATTACTGCTGGGTAGACAGAGGCAAATGGCGTAAAGAAACTTGTCCATAGTTTCACCCTGCCCGGGGATCGAACCCTTTGTACACCTGCTTGTCATATGAGTATACTGACCATTATACCACAGGTCGTCCTATACAGTTTGAATCTCTATATACACATAGACTCTAAAAAAAGATAATATAATACTTTAATCTATAAAAAATATAAATGTCCCCCCAAAATTTATAGTGCTCGCGTGCGTACGAATAATTCCGCCTCTTGCTCTGTAAACTCGTAATTATTGTATAAATTTAGTATTAAAATTAAGTTGCTGATATATACAGTTTCTATAAATGAGTAGACGAGGTTATTTTATCTTTTCTACTGAGATAGAATGAAATAGAATCTAGACTGTACAGTTCCCTTCATTATTACATTTACAGGGGCTCCTTATATAAACATTCCACAAATCATTATCTTTGAGATATTTGTTTAAATATTGTTTTAATATAATTCCATAGTATGTTTACTATTGCGAGTTTCCTTCTGTCGAATGTAAACAAACACAGCGCCGCCACACTGCACAAAACCTGACGAGCCCCTGTAAACGTGCTAGTGAAGGCGACTTTACATAGGTCAATATTTCTTCTGCGTTGTTCCTCCACTGCTGCCTCCTCCTACCTGGTATCTATGTACATGAAAATGGAGGGGAAACAGGCACTAGCTTAGTCTATGACCACAGGTAAACAAACGTCAGATTCCCCTTGTTAATCTGTGTTAAAATCTACCAAAGAGAAAAACACAAACATATTTTTTATTTCTGAAAATCTGCAAAAAATGGTTGATTTTTCATGATATTAAAATCTGCAAAAGAGAAATCAACAGATTAGGTTAGCGTTAAGTTAGGTTAGGTTAAGTTATAATGGGGTGTTAAATCATCAGGTGAAATAAAATATAGTAGGGGTGCTAAACTTCAGGTCACCGATGTTACTTTCCTACGAGTGAGAAGTACCGTAGATTCCACTTGTTATCCACAACTATATTACTTTCTTACGACAGTTCAAATCCATTTTTAAAAGTCTTCCAACACCTTCGGATATTATTACTACATAAACCGGTCACACTCGACTCGGCCCAGAGGTGAAATTTTTAGTTTACTTTCGTGAATCTTTTCCCATATTTTTCCATCCACCTTTCTCGTTTCATACTGTTTTTTTTTTTTTTTTAGGGGGTAGGGGGTGGGGTGGGCGTGGGTCACCTGAAGATTAGCCCCCCACCTGCTTATTTCACTTGATGATTAAATACCCTAATGTTTGCTAGTTTCCTGGGTTAGGTTAGGTTAGATTAGGTTAGATTAGGTTCGGTTAGGATAGGGTAGTTTACGTTAGTTAGTTTATTTTAGGTTAAATTAGTTTAGGTTAGGTTAAATTTGGTTAATTTAGGTTATTTTAGGTTAGATTAATTTAGTTTAAGTCAGATTAGGTTACTATTAAGAATACTCAACCACGGAGACGGGAGGAGGGGGAGGAGGCGGAATGGGGGCGCAATAACCCTGAGTATCTAATCTTGTCAACAAAGAACCACTCGTCTGTTGGCCCCATTGAACACCGACCAATAGCTCTCCCAGAAGAATCAATTCCTATTTTCTTCTTCTCCTCAGCCTCGTGTCGCCATATTGTGTGTGTGTGTGTGTGTGTGTGTGTGTGTGATGTAAGAGAGGGGAATATATTGTGTGTGTATATCTTTTGATTTGTGTGTTGCTATTGGTTTTGAGAGATTATCTGTGGATCCAAGTATATTATTATTATTATTATTATTATTATTATTATTATTATTATTATTATTATTATCTCTACACTTTATCATAGATTCTCCTTACTTTCCCCCTTCCTCTACCTCGCCCTAGTTACTAAAATTATCACCCTTATCTCTCTCTCTCTCTCTCTCTCTCTCTCTCTCTCTCTCTCTCTCTCTCTCTCTCTCTCTTTCTTTGCTTAAATTAATTGAAAGGTCATTAAGTTCTCCCTCCTACCATCACACTGTTCCTATACCTTCATTAATCCTGTGATATTAGTTCCCCCATGGTGTCTGTCTGTCTGTCTGTCTGTCTCTGGAACCCCTACAATGTCATCTCAGTCGACTATTAAATCACTCTTGTCTGTCTGTGTTTATTCCTGTCTCTGTCTGTCTGTCTGTCTGTCTGTCTGTTCCTGTGTTTCCTTATGTCTGTATTTTTCTCTGTCTGTTCCTGTCTGAGAGAGAGAGAGGAGGCATCTCGTTGCACACACACACACACACACACACACACACACACACACACACACACACACACACACACACACACACACACACTTAGCGGCCATGTTAGTACCCAGTAAGGCCTTGAACCATTACTCAAGCCTCTTAAGGTGAATATGAGTAATAACGATATTCACCTGGCGACGAGGATGGTGGTGGTAGTGGTGATAGTGGTGGTGGTGGTAGTGGTGATAGTGGTGGTGGTGGTAGTGGTGATAGTGGTGGTGGTGGTTGTGGTGGTGGTGGTTGTGGTGTGTGTGGTGGTGGTAGTTTTGGCTGAGACTAGTGGTGGTGGTGATAATGGTGGTAATGGTTGTAATAGTAGTGGTAGTGGTGGCAGTAGGAGTTCTACTTGTAGTAATGGTGGTTGTGTTGGTAGTAATAATGCTGATAGTGGTGGTGGTAATGGCGCGCGCGCGCGAGAGAGAGAGAGAGAGAGAGAGAGAGAGAGAGAGAGAGAGAGAGAGAGAGATAGGTAGGTAGGTAGGTAGGTATTGGCGTTATAAGGTTTCACAACGCCTCAACACTCCCTTAGTGACACCGTGCCACTAGAGACTCGGTGGCTTGAGTGGTACTACTACACTTACACCTACACCTGAGGAAGCATTAGTGCCACTCTCGAGCCATCTTGGCACCTCTTGGCACACCCTGGAGTGGATAATGTACCGATGCCTGACACGGAATTAGCGGGAGGTGTGGTAATGCAGTGTTACGTTCTGTCGAAGTTATTAATTAAGTATGATTTAAAGAAATTCTGGTTGACTTAATTCAGTGTTACGTTTTGGCGCAGTTAACAGCTACAATTCAAGTTACATAAATCAGTGTTATGTTCTGGCTCAGCTGTTTGTAACGAATTTCAGGTTACCTAAATCGGTGTTTTGTAGCGTTACGTCGAAATACAAAAATACAACACTATAAATTCGCGTTACAATATGTTACAGGGAAATACAGTAATAACGATACACAACTACAGTAAAAGGAAGAATATGTGTTAAATCAGTATATGGTTACAGTGAAATACAAATTATCTTTATACGAAATATGTTTTATAAATCAGTGTTACAGTGTGATGCAGGAAAACGACCTTATGTTACAGTGAAATACAAGAGTTAAACGATAGAAAATTCCTACAAAAGATACTAAAATATATTAAAAATCTAAATTATGGTAACAGTTACAAAGTGAATTTAAAAAACAACACTGAAAAAAAATTATTATTGAAAACAAAATATCTTGTAAATCAACTAAGAATTAACTAAAAAATATTGAGAAAAATATATATTACGATGATATCGAAACAAAAATAAATTAAATTACAAAAAAACTTTATCCATGCACTATATTACAGCCATGGAAGGGGAACGGTGGAAGGTGGTAGTAGTGGTGATGGTGATAGTTGTGGTAGGTGGTGGTGATAGTGGGGTAGATGCAAGGATACTCAGAATACATCCACAGTGGGTCAAGTCTAACTGTACTGACACCACGTACAATGGGTAAGTTTGGTTCATTGTTTTGTGTGTATGTGTGTGTGTGTGTGTGTACAGTATGTGTGTGAGAATCATAATCACAGATCAAAGCCAAAAACAAACTATACAACCTCTTATGGTCGTTGCATGGAATGTCAGAACCTTTCTGGATAGTGACTAAAATGAGCGTCCTGAAAGAATAACTGCCCTTGTGGCAAAAGACCTGGCTAGGTATAGAATCGACATAGCATCCATTAGTGAGTCCCGGCTCCCAGACGAGGATCGACTCACAGAACGGGGGTCTTGCTATATCTTCTTCTGGAAGGGTAAGCCTGCTGCGGAGAGCAACCACATTTATGGAGTTGGGTTTGCCGTCCGCCAGTCCATCCTTCAAAGGCTAACTGAAATGCCTGTTGGGATCATTGAGCGCCTCATGACGCTCCGAGTCCCACTGAATCACTCACGTCATGCCTTCTTCATCAGTGCATACGCCCCAACACTGGATGCAGAGGATGACATCAAGGAGGCCTTTTATGCCGACCTTGACAGAGTGCTAACCTCTATCCCCAGAGAAGATAAGGTTGTGCTCCTTGGTGACGCCAATGCCAGAGTTAGCAGAGATGCTGACATTTGGCAGGGAACCATAGGGAGAAATGGACTAGGCAAGTGTAATCCCAACGGCCTACTCCTTCTCAGCAGGTGTGCTGCACACAACCTCACTATCACCAATACCTTGTTTATGCAGGCCGACAAGTTCAAGGGTCCGTGGCAACACCCACGATCCAAACACTGGCATCTCATTGACTACATCATAGTCAAAGAAAGAGATCACTGAGATGTTCTCATCACCCGTACTATGCGTGGCTCAGACCACTGCGATGCTGATCATTGGCTTATCAGAGCCAAGCGCTCACTTCACGTCGCCCCAAAACGGCGAAGGCAACAAGTCTCCAGAAGAGGTTTTAACACTAAGCGACTGGAGGATCCAGTGGTAGCATATGCTTTCAGAGAGCAGCTCGAACATGGGCTGATAAACAACCCGACAACAAACAACCCAAATCCAAGTGCCGAATGGGGTATTCTCAGCACTCATGACAAAAACCTGCAGAGGCCCTCGGCCAGATCGAAAGAATACACCAGGACTGGTTTGATGAAAATGACCCGGAAATCAGTGTACTCGTTGAAGATAAACTTGCTGCTTTAACTTATTGGCTGAACAACCCTCAGTCTCGGACTAAAGCTGATACCTTCCGCAAGAAGAAAACGGAGGCCTGGGTCTTTTCAACATAAGACGACTCCAGGCAGGAGAAATGTGTCGGCAGCTTCCATTACTGAACTTCAGTATGCAGATGACCTCACCCTTGTTGCTCACACTGAACGTAACCTACAGGAGATCCTGAACATCAACGTAGATGCGTATGCACACTTCGGTTTTGAGGTGAATGTACATAAGTCTCAGATTCTCTTTCAGCCTGCCCCTGGTTCAGACACACCTCCACCATCCATCCAGCTTAACGGTATTACCCTCTTTAATGTTACCCATTTTCATTATCTCGGCTCCCACTTGTCCACCACCGCAGACATCGATAGAGAGATTCAACATCGGATCAGATGTTCATTTCAAGTCTTTGGCAGACTCCGCGTACGCGTGTCTTCAGCTGTTGGGAGTTGAAGTTATCTACAAAGTTACACGTATATCGAGCAGTGGTCCTCCCCACCCTGCTATATGGCAGCAAGACATGAGTCACATACTGGAGGCACCTCAAGGCACTTGAAAACTTTCAACAACGTAGTCTACGTTCCATCCTCCGAGTTCGCTGGGAAGACAAGAGAACAAATGCCAGTATTCTCGCTAACACCAACTGTAGGAGTATCGAGGCTACCATTATCCACGAACAACTATGTTAGACTGGCCATGTTACCCACATGGACGATAGTAGACTGTCAAAGCAGCTACTTTTCAGTCACCTAACGAATAGTAAATGTAACGCTTGCGGGCAACTTGAAAGGTATAAGGATAGTCTTAAAACAAACCTGAAAAAGTGCTAAATCGACCCCCTCACCTGGGAGACGATTACTCCACACCGTAACGCTTGGAGGACCACCACACGAGAAAGTGTCAACACTTTAGAGTTAGCCCGAATGCAAACAGAGGCAGACGAGCGCCAACGCCGGAAAAACGCTGCCGCCACCCCTCCCGCACTAGATGTAGCCCTCCAAATGTGCTACATCTGTGAACGACCCTGCCGGTTCCGTATTGGCTTTTCTAGTCACCTCAGAGCTCACCAACGAAGGAGTCATCCTTAATAACTCATACCATTGTATCAAAGCTGTATGATCGTCATACTCGATTCCGAGTGAGAGTAAAATAGTAGTAGTAGTAGTAGTAGTAGTAGTAGTAGTAGTAGTAGTGTGCGTGTGTGTGTGTGTGTGTGTGTGTGTGTGGTAGGTAGTGTAGTGTGGTAGGTTGGATTGTAGATTGTGCGATTTATATTGTTTTAAGATCTCTCTCTCTCTCTCTCTCTCTCTCTCTCTCTCTCTCTCTCTCTCTCTCTCTCTCTCTCTCTCTCTCTCTCTCTCTCTGCATGTCGACACCATCAGTAGTTTCATGTAACCAATATATTATTCTTCAGGAGACCAAACTCTATCACACTGAAAAAAAGACGAAGAAAATATCGGGTTCCAATATTCTCAGTTTTCCCTTTTTCTCCATCTGTGAAATATTCTCTTTCCTCTTCTCTCGTAAATTACACTATCTCTCCCTATTGAGAGAAGAAGGAGATAGATAGAAAGAGAGGAAATATATTCTCTCTTTCCTACACAACATATTTACGGTTTTATTGACGTTAATATCGAGTTCCAATATGGTGCGATTTCCTACAGGTATTTTTTGTTCTTTTAAGATCTAATTTGTTGATGTTTTTCCTTCGTTCCAAAATAATATTTGTTTTTAACACCAATATAGGAAAAAAATATAAATAGCAAAATTCTATATTACTTTCGTGTTTATATTAACTCTAGTAAATGAAAAATATAGTTCAAATATTTATTAATTACGAAATTTATATATCCAGAATATATATTAATTATTATATATTGTATTCATGGATATATTTACGTTAAAATGAAAATTTAATACGTGTTATAGCTGAAACTTTAAACTATACATTACACACACGCACACACACACGCACACACGCACACGCACACACACACACACACACACACACACCCACACACACAAAGTTAGCCACATTAAGTTGCTATTGGTTTCCTTTACTGTCACCCCCAACCCCACCACTCCCTCCTCCTCCCCTCCCCACCCCCTCTCACACCCCTCCCTTCTCCCTTCCATCCCCTCCCCCATTACCCCTTCCATCCTCCCCTCCCCTCACACCTCCACTCCCTCTTCCATCCCTCCCCTCCCCTTCCATCCTCCCCACCCCCCTCTCACAGCCCCACCCCCCCAACACCCACTGTAAACAATACTTCCCTGCGCCTTTTTGTTTGCACACTCGCCCGAGGTAAACAGGTGTGTTGTCTGACGCTTGTTTGGCAGGAGTTGTTTGGCAGGAGTAATTGTGTGTATAATGTTGAGTGATGGACTGAGAAAGAAAGAAAGAAAGAAAGAAAGAAAGAAAGAAAGACTCACAAATTATTTTGTCTTTATTGATATTTTTCCCCCATCTTTATTCACTAATTTCACCTCCCAAATTATCACCAATATTGCGCTTATTCCTCTCTTTTATTCACTTATCTCTTTCTCTCTCCATCATTCGTCTTATTATCCCCTGCCACCTGTCTCCAGCCTAATTAGTCCTCTCAACATGTGAAGGATCTATCTGTTTGTCTGTGTGTTTGTCTGTCGTTATGTGGGTGAATGCCTCATCTGATAACTTTGGCAGATCATTAGACTGTTTGGGGAGGTGCAGGGGGGGGGAGGAAGAGGAGGGTGTGGGGAAGGGAAGGAGGTGAGAGGAAGAGGAGGGTGTGGGGAAGGGGAGGAGGTGAGGGAAAGAGGAGGGTAGGGTGTAGGGGGAAGGGGGAGGAGGGTGAGGGAGGAGGGTGGGGGTGGGGGAAGGGGAGGAGGGGAGGGGAAAGAGGGGGGTGGGAGGAGAGGGAAGGAGGGGGAAGGGGGAGGGAGGGAAGAGGAGGGTGGGGAAGGGGAGGAGGTGAGGGGAAAGGAGGAGGGGTGGGGAAGGAGGAGGTGGAGGGAAAGAGGAGGGTGTGGGGAGGGTGGAGAGAAGGGGGTGGGTGAGGAGGACAGGGAGGAGAGGGGAGAAAGAGGAAGAGGAATGGGAGAAAAGGGAAGAGGTGGAGAAGAGAGAGGGGAGTAAGAGGAAGAGGAAGGGGAGAAAAGGGAAGAGAGGGAGAGGAGAAAGAGGAAATGAGGAG
Source organism: Homarus americanus (assembly GCF_018991925.1). Lineage (NCBI taxonomy): Eukaryota > Metazoa > Arthropoda > Malacostraca > Decapoda > Nephropidae > Homarus > Homarus americanus. Next base: position 1,228,799 of record NW_024715014.1, read on the forward strand.
AATGAGAGCAAGGACGTAACAGGTAAGGATGGACGGAGTAGAATATGAGAGAGAGAGAGAGAGAGAGAGAGAGAGAGAGAGAGAGAGAGAGAGAGACCAGCTGCCACACTCACATCACCAAGGGTCAAAAAAGAAATAATGCAGGATATTGGATAATCCCTCTCTCTCTCTCTCTCTCTCTTCCTTTTCACTTTTCCCTCCCTTCTTTTTGTTTACCTGTGAGGAAGATATTTATTTGTTCTTCTTTCTTGTTCTTCTTCTATTCTTGTTCTTCTTGTTTTTGGGGGTTTTGTGTTTGTTGTTATTCATGTTCTTGTTATTGCTGTTGTTCTTCTATTTTGTTGTTGTTGTTCTTGATCTCCTATTTTGTTGTTGTTGTTGTTTTTGTTCATGTTCTTGTTGTTGTTCTTCTATTTTGTTGTTGCTGTTGTTATTCTGTTGTTGTTCTTATTCTTTTATTTTGTTGTTGTTTGAAATTTCCATTATAATTAGTAAGTTTCTAACAGATGACGTAATTAAAAACAGGTAACGTAATTTTCAAAAAGGTAAAGTAATTATCAAATAGGTGATGTAAACAGGTAACATATGAAGTAAACAGGTAACAGGTGACGTAAACAGTTAACATATGACGTAAAGAGGTAAAATATAACGTAAACAGGTAAAATATAACGTAAACAGTTAACATATGACGTAAACAGCAAACAGGTGACGTAAACAGGTAACAGATGACATAAATAGTAAACATGATCGGAAACGACCTAGAAAGTAACGGACTGATCCAACAGGTGAGCTAAACACCTTGACTCGAAGCTAATGTACCCACACACCTCTGATGACACGTTACTTAATTGTGAAGCCTTACGTGAGAGAGAGAGAGAGAGAGAGAGAGAGAGAGAGAGAGAGAGGAGTTAAAAAGTTAAAAAAAAGTCTAAAACATCCAATAATGAACGAAAATGATAACCCAACAACATAAAAAAGTAAAAAAAAAAAGTAAACAGAAAAACAAGAAAAAAAGAGCTAAAAAACGCGAAAATAAACAAGAAAAAATAAGTTTCCCTTTAGCTCAAACAGGTGAAAGGCGACACTGTCTGATACGTTGCTCCCGGCTTCGACTTGGGCTTCAATTGTCAACACTGAGACTGACATGGTTAGTAACACGAGCTGACAAGGGAATGGGAGGGAGGTAAGAGGGAACTTTGGGAGGTAGGGGCGGGAAAGTAGGGAGGGAGGGAGGGAGGGAGGTAGGTAAGTAGGGAAGGAGGGGGTAGGGTGGGGGGTGATAAGAGTGATGTGGGTGATGGAAAGGAGGAGAGAGTAGAAGAGAGATAGGGAGAAAGTGAGGGAAAGGAAGAGAAATGTGGGGGAGAGAGAGAGAGAGAGAGAGAGAGAGATTCGACAGTTTCAAAATACAAGACTCATTTACCTAAGTGCTGTTGTTGTCGATGAACCTTCACATTATATATCTTTATCTGTAATACCAACACCAAAATGACTTTACGTCGAATATTAACGCTGAATAAAGTATGAGTATCAATTCTTTATTTTTGGTGGTAATACAACGCCATCTATTACTTGGACAACACACTAGACCGTCAATACCTCGGTAACGTAACGCCATAATGTTTGTGGACAAGAACGGAAACTGACCACAGTCCATTCTGGGGGTAACTTAACGCCGGGTATTGTCAACACACGACATCTAGTGGCAGGAGTGTGGTGTTGGGAGCACTTTATCATCCCTCCTCTTCCACTTCATCCTCCCCCTTCCACTTTACCTTCCTCCTCCTCCTCCTCCACTTCATTTCCCTCCTCCACTTTACCTTCCTCCTCCTCCTCCTCCACTTTACCTTCCTCCTCGTCTACTCGATGCTGAAAAACACCCCCAATAATGTATCTATAATGACTATACCAGAAAAAATTACCACAAAAAAACCTTATTACTTTCCAGTCAGTATCGTAAGGGTCAACACTAACGCCACCATCACGTTCTCTCAGTCGACGTGTGAGGGCAGCTGCGAGGACCCGTAATTTTATGTTAAAGTTCCATTTTACTGAACCTTTCCTTACCAGAACTCACATATGTCCAAGAACTAGTGCTCTGTGTGTGTGTGTGTGTGTGTGTGTTATGCATATACACATATTTGAAGATAGAGAACTGAAATTTGGTAGGGAGGTGCGGGTGGCTTAGGGAATGGCCGTACACTATCTCCTGTAGCCTCCACCCGGGTAACTCAACTAGTCGTATCTATAATAACGTATATAAGTCTCTCTTGGTAGTAGTTACATGTCATCTATTCAAGTAAAACATAACAAAAACTCCATCTTGGTAACTCAGCGCCATCTATCTTCCGTAAAACGAACCATTAAGGTCTCCCGAATCTTCAAACGACGCCATCTGTTGTCCACGAAAGCAACCAAGACTCACATACAGACGCTGAGACAACGCCATCTTCTGTTGCGGGGACACACACATACACACGCTACTGGTTATACAACGCCGCGTGGAAATTACATATAGTCGATATTAATTGCTTCACCCTCTCACCCTTCACCGCTCCCTAACCCCCCTTCTCTCTCCCTTTCCCCCACTCTACCCTCCTCCATTCCTCCACCTCCCTCCTCACCCCCCCTCTCCCCTCTCACCCCCACCAGCCTGCAAACTTGACGACGACAGCAAGATATTTTATCGTCTGTAAAGTTAATTAATTCTTAGTCTTCGGAACAAACTATATACATCAACAACAACAACACACACACACACACACACAGAATACTGTACTTTGTTTACATATGCCATCTGGTGTGTGTGTCTACGTGAGAGAGAGAGAGAGAGGGAGAGAGAGAGAGAGAGAGAGAGAGAGAGAGAGAGAGAGAGAGAGCGCCTTACATCGTGTCTTGAAGAAATAACATTTTAGACGTCCATCACCTCAGAGGGCGATGCGATTACCTGCTGCAGATGAAGGATGGAGGGAAGGAGGAGAGAAGGAGCGAGGGAGGAAGAAGGAGGGAGGGGGAAGGAGGGAATGTCGGTGGGTGGGGTGGAATGATACAGGAAGGAGAGAAGGACGGAGGAAGGGACGGTGGGAAGGAGGAAAGGAGGGAGAGTGTGAAGGAGGAAAGGAGGGAGGGAGGGAGGGAGTGAGCGACGAGAGGGTAGGGAGGGGAGAGGGAGTGAGGGAGGGGGAAGGTAAAGGAAGGAGGGAACGCCTGGTAAAAATATACTTGGGTGATGTAGTTTCTTATCGCCTGTGTCTTGAGGGATACGACCACCTCTCTCTCTCTCTCTCTCTCTCAGTAATTAACGACAAAGCTCCCCAGTAAATTGGTTTTGAACTGATTTGGAGTGAGATAATAGGGACGGAATTGGGTGCCCGTGACAGCTCTCAACCCGGATTTAATAGCGGGTGTCTTGTTTCCGGGTCGTGATATCGGCAGCTGGGAAGGAGAGGGAGGGAGGAATAGGGAAGGAAGGGGGGAGGGAGGGTTCGTGGACGTGAGAGCCGTACGAAACCCTGATTTAATAGCGGGTGTCTTGTTTCCGGGTCTTGATATCAGCACCAGGGAGAGAAGGAGGAGAGAGAAGGGAGAGGGAAGGAAGGAGGGAGGGAGAGAGAGGAAGGGGAGGTTCGGTGAAGTGAGAGTCGTACGTAACCCTGATTTAATAGCTGAATATCCAGGTCGTGATATCGAGACGAAGTTTATTTCGCTCTGATATTAAAAAAAAATACTATTTCCAGTTTGGAGGCGTTCATTCCCGCATACATAACCCTTACTTTGGCTTCCGGGTCACGTTATCATTACAGAGATATCCAGGTTATACTATCGACAGTGGAGAAGGCATTTCCTTATATAACCCGGATCTAGGAGCGGCGTCTTTTTTTCCGGGTCACTTAATTAATCTGAAAATTCAATGATAGATAATTAAAAATATAGAACTTTATATATAGACAAAAATAATAGTGTGTGTGTGTGTGTGTGTGTGTGTGTGTGTGTGTGTGTGTGTGTGTGTGGTTCATCTCATGCACATACACACACACACATATACACACAGGTAAGCTGGTAATGAATTAATTTTACAGGTAGATGAATAAATGAATTAGTAATTAGTTAAGATTGAAGGGGAAGATTTTAATGATTAGTTTTATTGATGAAATGATGAGAAGTTGTAAGTGACTGATATCTTTGTCTGTCTGTCTGTCTGTCTGTCTGTCTGGTTGTCTGTGTGAGAGATGAGGGAGAGACTGTTGCCCCCTTGAGTCAATCTCCCTCACTTTTGTCTCTTTCTATTTCGCTTTCTGAGTCAGTTCTCTGTCTCTCTGTCTGTCTGTCTGTCTATTTATCGGACTGTCTCTTTGCTTCTATCAAATTTTTTTTACAGACAGACAGTCAGACAGACAGACAAACAGACCATTACCACTACCATCCCCTACCACCACCACTACCACCACTCACCATCACCGCTACCACCCCTACCACCACTACCACCACCACCTACCACCACCACTACCACCCCCATCACCACCACCACCACCACCATCACCACCACCACTCCACCACCACTACCACCACTACCACTCACCACTACCACCCCCACCACCACTCACCACCTCACCACCACCACCACCACTCTACCACCACCACCACCACCACCACCACCACCACCACCACCACCATCACCACTACCACCACTACCACCCACCAACCACCACCACTACCACCACCACCTACCACCACTACCACCACTCACCATCACCACTATCACCCCCTACCACCACTCACCATCACCACTACCACCCTCTACCACCCCCTACCACCACTACCACCACCCCCTCCTACCACGACCACCACTCACCATCACCACTCACCACCACCACACATCAAAACTAATCTTCTTTTTTCTATCAGTAACCAAACTATCAACAGACTCATTAGCCTGCTATGTCCTCAGGTCCAATAACCCGGGGGAGGGGGGGAATCTACAGGTGACCCAAATTACCTAATCAGAACTCACTAGGACAGAGGAATAAACGTCCTAACCTAACCTAACCCAACCTAACCTAACCTAACCTAACCTAACCTAACCCTCATCTCCTTCCCCCCCTCTGTATAACACACTCTCTCTGGAACATATTGCTTTGTAATTGAAGTCTCTATTGCAAGGAGTGATTGAGGGGGATATGAAATTGGGGTTGAAATTGGGACGTAAATGGTGTTCGTATTATATGGACAGAGAGACCTGGAATTGGTCCTTGATTGTGTTTCTATTATGTGGGGGGGGGTTTGAAATTGGTCTGGTTACAATTTTTTATTACAGGGATAATTCAGGTTTAAGTAGGAGGTTATAAGAATAGGACGAAATAGGTGGTTGAAATAGGGATAAGAGGAAATGGGACAAAAAATTGACAAGTTAAATAGACACGTGGAGAAACAAAATTGGATTAACTGGAATCCAATTTGATAAGCCATGAAAATAGGGAAAAATAATTATTTAAATGGGGGAATAATAAGAGAGAAAATGGGTTCACTTCCCCCTCCCCCTCTCCCACCCCTTCCCATCCCTCCATTCTCTCTCCCTTCCTCCCTCCTCCTTCCCTTCCTTCACTCCCTCCTATTTCCATCAATCCGTCTTGCCTTCCTTTACTCCTCTTACTTCCTTCCCTTCCTCCCCCCTCTTCACCCTCCCTCCCCCCCCTCCTTTAGTGTGTCATGTTTTGGGAAGACTGAGAGAGTGTGACAGTGCAAGAAGCCTTAAGAATGACGGAATGTTCGAACCTTGATAGAGCATTTTTGTTTTTTTTTTTGTTTTTATTTTCGTTGTTGTTGCTGTGGAGGAGGAAGCTGGTGAGAGGTGAGGGACAAGTAGGAGGTGAGGGGAGGTGAGAGGGGGAAGGAGTCAAGTATAGGGAGGTTGGGGGTAGGATGAGAGGTGGGTGAGGGGTGAGTGGTAGAGAGACCACCACCTTTCTCTCTTACCCACCTCCTCTCCTCCTCCTAATATCCGACAGAAATCTTACTTAACCTAACCTACTCTACCCTCCCTAACCTAACCCTACCCAACCCTATCCTACCCAACCCTACCCTACCCAACCCAACCATACCCACTACCCTACTCCTACCCAACCTAACCCTAACCCTACTCTCTACCTAACCCTACCCAACCCTACCCTACCCTACCCTGACCTAGAAGAGGGGCTGGCCACTTAAGGGCCGTCTACGTGCCTTATCAACAGCCGCTCAACACTTAACGCTATAGTGAACACGTCTTAGTCATGTCATAAATATGTCTTTCTCGCCTTTCTCTTGTTATGTTATGATTGGATCTCTTTTTAATTGGGTCTCTCTCTCTCTCTCTCTCTCTCTCTCTCTCTCTCTCTCGCTCGCATTTTCTGCCTGTCTGTGTGTCTGTGTATTTGTGTGCCTGTCTGTCTCTTTCTCTTTTATTTGTCTCTGTCTTTTATTTCTCATTTTCTCTCTCTCTTTGAAGATGGGAGATAGGAAATGAGAGAGACAGAGAGAGACCAGGCCAGACCAGACAGACAGGCAGACACAGACAGACAGACACAGACAGACAGATAGTCAACACTCCAATGCGACATATAATCCTCAGACTAACAAAGGCAAGATTGTCACCTCAGTCAACCTGTTGCTTACCTGAGGTCATGTTACCTGACTCTTCCAGATTAAGGTCAAGTCAGGTCACACTAACCTTATACATAAAAACATAAGAAAATAAGGAGTCTGCAATAGGCCTGTTGGCCTGTGCATGGCAGCTCCTGTCGAGAGTTACTACCACTCTCTATCATCCATGAATCTATCTAGCCTCCTTATGAATTTTTCCAGCGTTCCAGCTTTTACTACAAAGTACATAAGAACATAAGAATGGAGGAAACTGCAGCGGGCCTATTGGCCCATACTGGGCAGTCCCATTTACACCCAACCCCTATTGCTCAAATAAGCATCCGACCTATGTTTGAAGCTATCCAGCGTATTCGAGTTAATGATGATATTTGGTAACTTGTTCCACTCATTTCCAAACCAGTGTTTACCTATTTTTGCGCCTAAATCTAAATTTGTCTAATTTAAAACCATTGTTACGAGTTCGCTCCTGGTTACTAAGCTTGTTCCACTCGTCCACCACCCTATTTGTGAACCATTTCCTTCCTATCTCCGTCCTAAACCTAAACTTATCTAACTTAAATCCGTTGCTGCGAGTCCTATCCTGCTCGGATATTATAAGAACTTTATCTATATCTCCTTTATTGATTCCTTTCACCCACTTAAATATTTCTATCATATCTCCCCGCACTCTTCGTCTTTCTAGGGAATGCAAGTTTAGTTTCTTTAACCAATCTTGATATGGAAGGTTTCTAAGTCCCGGAATCATTTTCGTCATTCTTCGCTGCACCGACTCCATTGAATTGATATCCATTCTATAATAAGGGCACCAGAACCGAACAGCATAATCGAGGTGAGACCTGACTAGCGCAAGATATAGTTGCAATAAGACCTCTGCACTCTTATTACTTACACTTCTAGATATAAAACCTAATACTCTGTTTGCCTTATTTCGAACATCAACGCACTGTTTTCTAGGCCGTAGGTCCGGGCTTACAAGTACCCCTAAGTCTCTTTCACAAGTCGACTTCTCTAGGTTGATGTTGTTGAGGCTGTATACATTGACAGTATGTGTTCTTCCAATATTAAGTACGCTGCACTTGCTGGTGTTGAATTTCATTTGCCATTTTTCTGACCACTCCTGCAGTTTATTTAAATCCTCCTGTAGTGCATTTGCATCCTGCCTTGAATTAATCTGCCGCCCTATTTTGGTGTCATCCGTAAACTTGCTTATGTCACTGCTGATCCCAGTATCTAGATCGTTTATGTAGATTATGTACAAGAGTGGGTCCAATACTGACCCCTGGGGAACCCCCACTGGTTACACAGCCCCACTCAGATTTAAGACCATCTACGCTGACCCTCTGTGTTCTATCGGTGAGCCATGATTTTATCCAATTTAAAACTTTCCCCTCGTGTTTAAGGTGTAGCAGCTGTCGCCAACACAACAACCACGCCCTGAATTAACGAGCTGCATGACCCAGTGTCAAGGAATAGTCCGAGAAGACCGGATAACTCGCCAACCGCACTGGCTATCCATTACCCCGGAACATGATCCGCAAATCGATTAACATCCAGGTCCCCAATTACTGCTGGGTAGACAGAGGCAAATGGCGTTAAGAAACTTGCCCATAGTTTCACCCTGCCCGGGGATCGAACTCGGGTCCACTCTCTTGCGAGGCAAGAATCCTGACCATTACACCACAGGTTGCATGCATACATAGATACATTCATACATACATACATACATACATACATACATACATACATACATACATACATACATACATAATTATTAAATCATCGTACTCAAATCACTAAACAATCACACTCAAGGCATCAAACTATCGTACTCAAGCCATTCAACTCCCCGTACTCAAAGAGGTCACATTCACCGCGATAAATGCTTTCGCATTTATGAGCAAATACCAACCTAACCTAACCTAATATTCCGCGTTCTATACCAACCTAGCCTAACCTAACCTAACCTACCGCGTTCATTAACAAGGTTCTCTCACATAAAACCACTTCTTGCATCCTACCTTTTACCTCCTCCTTAACGAGCAATTAAGACTCAAGTAATCACAAAACAGGTAACTGTGTAATTAAGCTCAGGTGCTGACTTTTCTGTGTGGTAAGATGGGGGAGGAGGACACGTTAGTTAATGATGATGATGAGAGAGAGAGAGAGAGAGAGAGAGAGAGAGTACAGACGGACAGACGGACAGACACACAGGCAATACTCATTTCCATAATAATCATCCCACTCAATGACTCATCATGAAAATTTGAAGAAAAAAAAACTTTTTTTTTTCCAATTTCTCCCCAAAAAGACTTTACTAAAAATCCGCTCGTGTGGTTTGGCGAAAGACCTGTTGCTAACTTTTTCTTTTTCTCTCTCTTTTTTTTTTGTGTGTGTTTCAGCGAGCAATTCTGGACCGTATGAGAGGGGACTATTGCCTGATGTGTTTGTATGTTGTTTTCTTTCTTTGACTTTTAGTGTGTATTGGACTGTCTGACTGTCTGTGATTGCATGTGTGTGTGTGTGGGTGTGTGTGTGTAACTCGATATCATCCTATTGTTATAAACATTCTATTCCTTCCTCATTGGCCAAACGGATTAATTCACTGTTTTCCTATTGGTTGGAGCATCAACTTGCTCATCCATGATTGGTTGAGCGTAGCTGTAAACAGGGGTTGTTAAGACGTCCAGAGATTGGTACAGTGATGCCACATAACTATACCATGGGTGATAAAATGTATGAATTCACTTATAATAAAAACGAAACCTTTGAACTTGTACGCTGAACAAGGGAAGTAAATCTGAGTCTCTGAGAAAGGTAGATATGTGCAAAATGGGGAATGTTGGTAAGTATTGATCAATGATCACTGTAATCACTGATGACGATCCTGTCAGTATTAAAGGTTCCATAGAAGTAACATAATTAATGTTTATGGGTCAAGTTTTCAAACCTTGAATGATCTTTACTCCATTTATTAAGAAAATAAACTATTGCACAAATAGTTATAATATCACTGTAATTTACACTATGACCTGTGAGCGTTAATGAAGCTTACGTGTGGTTCTTGAGAGACTGAGTAGGACTGACCGTAGGAGGAGCAAGGTATTGGCCAGCGGCCGGGTAATTACTGCTGACCTAACCAGGGCAGAAGGCTAGAGGTCAGAGGTCATTTGACAGGCAAGAAGATTAATTAACATGCATCACTTACTTCAATATTAGAGAGAAATATATACTAAACACGTGGTCATAGTTTAAATACCTTGGGTGATGTAATTATATAAACGTAATATATGTAGTCCACATTTATGTAAGTATTACTGTCTGTTAGACGGGGACTAACCCAACCTAACCTAACCTAACCTAACCCAAAACAATTTCAATTTCAAAAGTCACCCGGGTCGTATTTTATCTAATAAAAGTCAATTTCCATAGATATCATTTGGTATATCGCTTGAAACCCAGAGTTTAATCTATTACATAGACACCAATACAAAAGTAAAATAGTTTATTCAAATATTCATCTCTATCATTCATCAGTAATAATGACTACGTAATCCCTTCATAATACGACTCCTGAATTATGTCTAATCAGGCAGAAAAAATACTGACTGATATATAATATGAAGGGAGAAAAATTATATTATCGAATATTACTCACTGGTATAAATCTTACAACAAAATCGATTCAATATTTACTAGTTGGCAAATCGATTAATTTACTAGATAGCAAAAAAATTATATGCTGTAATTTTCCCCTCTTATCTAAACTGCCATAAAAACCCTATTCGTCTAAATAAAGAAAAGAGTAAACACAAATAAAATACGTTCACATTTGCATTAGAATTCAACTTACGTGTTTCAGTTATATACAAAATAATAATAATAAAAAACTCCACACATTGGTAACCTAGCGTGGATCGTCATTGGCCAGTTTACAGGGGCTATGATAGAATTCCGCATCTCTAATTGGTCGATTAATTGTCGCTCGTGATAGGTTGATTCATGGCCTGATGTGATATTCACGGCCAGTCTGGTTCAGTTGTTCCCTATTGTGGAAGGTTCTCGTTGCTGATTGGTCAGTTCGTGTGTCGGGTGTTTGTGCTTAAGAGATAGATACATAGATAGATAGATAGATAGATAGATGGATAGATAGATAGATAGATAGATAGATAGATAGATAGATAGTGGGTAGGGTTACAGTATGCGTATAAAATGTGTGTGTGTGTGTGTGTGTGTGTTGGATTATGTGAGGAGAGAGAGAGAGAGAGAGAGAGAGAGAGAGAGAAAGCTGAACAAAAAATACCTCATCAATTTAGAATTCTCTTTATAAACTTATTTCGGCATAAAAGAAGAAATTTCCAAACTACAATTTCACCTTAAATAACACAAGCCATAAAAAACCTTTCTAAAAATTTATTTCCTCTTAAACTTCAAAACAAAAACTCATCATTTTTTCCCAGTCTAAATAGTTTTCATTTCTTTCGTCCTTCTGTATTTATTTTTCTGTCTTTCAGTTGACTTATTTTCTTTCCCACTTTCTCTCGTTAAATTTTCCGTTATTTAAGATCTTCCATTCACTGTTTGGCAAGACACGAGGAAGAAAATAGAAAAAAAACACTAACTGTAAACTTTGCTGGGAAAATAAAAACATTGGCGTCGCGCTGCCAGACGTAAGAATGCACTCTGCTTAAGTGGTGGTAGTGGTGGTAGTGATGGTCGTAGTGGGGGCGGTGGGGAGGCGAAGGAGGTTGAAATGGAAGAACAAACAAGGGAGTAAACCAACATTTATCCAATCATGTGATGTAGGAAGCGTGTGGGGAAGCTCTATCTTGCGCCTCATGATGGAGAGGTTAGGTGGCAGATGACGGCCGCGGAAACGTTGTCGTACCGCACTGCTTGGATTATATTTCGCGCGTTATTTTGCAATGGAGATACCAGACAGCAGCAACAACAACAACAAATACAACAACAACAACAACGATAATAACAACAATAATAATTATAATTATAATACTAATAATAATAGGGGTTAAGTCATCGCACTCAGGGGTTAAATCATCGTGCCCAGGGGGTTAATGCAATAAACCATGGAGAGATCAAAGTAAAACAATAACTTGCTCTAACTCCGAACGAAAACTTTATATTCCTGGAAGTCCTCAAGTTTTTCAATTTTCTCTCTTCCATTATTTATTCTTTCTGTCTTCCGCTTATTCTGCGTTTCATTTCGCGGCTCTTGGCATTTACACTGACATAATTTCTTTTCCATTTGTTTTTGCTAAATTTACAACCATTTACGATCTCCTGTTCACTGTTTGGCAACTCGTAAGAGGAAGAAAACGTATGTAAAAAGAAACACTAACTGTAAACTTTGCTGAGAAAATAAAAACATTGGCGTCGCGCTGCCAGACGTAAGAATGCACTCTGCTTAAGTGGTGGTAGTGGTGGTAGTGATGGTCGTAGTGGGGGTGGTGGGTAGGCGAAAGAGGTTGAAATGGAAGAACAAGCAAGTGAGTAAACCAACATTTATCCAATCATGTGATGTAGGAAGCGTGTGGGGAAGCTCTATCTTGCGCCTCATGATGGAGAGGTTAGGTGGCAGATGACGGCCGCGGAAACGTTGTCGTACCGCACTGCTTGGATTATATTTCGCGCATTTTCACTAATATTTGTTTGTGAGTAAAGTAATGCGTAAATTGAATTATATAAAACAACAGTAGCAATAACAACAAGAACAAAAGCAGAAACAACAAACACAGGAACAGTAACAACAATAATAACAACAATAATAACAGCAATAATAACAGCAATAATAACAACAAGAACAACAACGAAACACAACAAAAAACAAAAACAACAACATTTCTCTCTCTACTGTCCATCTGTTTGTCGATCTGTCATTCTAACTTTCTAATTTCTGTCTTTCTGTCTGTGCTATCTATCTACAGTGTCCTTCTGTCTAGTTATCCGTCTCTCTCTGTGCTATCTTACTGTCTTTGTCTCTCTGTATCTGTCTGTCTCTGTCTGCTTTGTCTGTCTATCTGTCTGTCCCTGTCTGTCTGTCTCTCTCTGTCTGCTGTCTGTCTCTGCTATCTGTCTGTCTGTCTGTTTCTGCTATCTGTCTGTCTGCCTGTCTGTCTGTCTGTCTGTCTGTCTGTCTGTCTGTCTGTCTACCCCAACATGACCAAAAGACAAACAAAGTCTAAACATATTCCAGCCAGGATCTTGTGGGAGAGGTGTGTGGAGGAGAGGGAAGGAAGGAGAAGAAAGGAAAGGGTATGGGGAAAGGGTGATAAGGGAAGGGAATAAGAAAAAGAGAGACAAAAAAAGAGAGAGAGGAAGGGAGAGTGAAGGAGGGGGATATTTTTTAAACTGAACTGGGAAGCAATGAAGAGAGAGAGAGAGAGAGAGAGAGAGAGAGAGAGGTATTTTTGAACTATAAGGTAGAGAAAAATGAGAGAGAGGAAGGGAGAGTGAAGGAAGGAGGGATTTTTTTTGACTGGAAGGTAGAGAAAGAGACAGGGGAAAGACAGGGAGGAAAGAAAAGGTGAGAATAAGGGAGAATAAGAGAAAAGGGAGATTATCATTAAGAGGTGAACCTTAACCTTAAACCAAAAGTTGTTGGTGTCTGTTGGTGTTTGTGGCTGTTTGTCTTTCTCTGTTGTTTATTCCTTCATTGATCAAGTAAAAAAAAAAGTCAGAGTTTATTTATTTTATTTTCTCTTAAACTCCAAAATCTTCTTCCATGTTACCACAGACTACAAGAAACTCCTCTCTCGTACACTAGCGTTCTATATTTGAAATGTACACACCTTGCTGTACTCTATTCACTGGCCTGGATCAAAGTGAGAGAGGGGTGAGAGGAAGGTGAGGGAGATGAGAGGGAAGTGGAGGAGTTGAGAGGGCTGAGTAGGAGGAGAGAGGAAACTTGGAGAAAGTGAGAGGAGGTGTGTGGAAGGTGAAAGGGATGGGAGAGGCAACAACAACAACAACAACAACAACAGCAAAACAACAACAAACAACAACAACAACACCAAAACAACAACAAAACAACAACAAAACAAAAACAACAAAAACAACACAACAAAACAAAAAGCAAAAAAAACATCAACAAAACAAAACACAATAACAAAACAAAAACAATAACAACAAAACAACAACAAAACACAAACAACAACAACAACAGTAATAATAATAATAACAATAGCCATACAGCAAGCAACGCAAGAAGAGCTAACGCAAGTGGAAAAAACAAAAACATTCTCACCAACGTAACAGTCAAACAGTCACTCACAAATCTCAGTCAACCAGTCAAGAAAGACATTCATTGAGCTGGACACGCACAACCCACAAATTTTAAATTGGTTTATATAGTAGGTTTTAACCCCAGCTATATAAAGAGGTTTACAAAGGTATATATATATGTTCTGTACGTATATATAAATTAATGTGTATAATAATTAAGTTACCTGTTGATGTTTTGAAGGACTTGAAGATGTTGTCACCCTCGTCTATTGTTTGAGAGAGAGAGAGAGAGAGTATATATCTTATACGGCAAAAAATAAACCTCTCTCCTTCTCTTACACACACACACACACACACACACACACGGGTTTTTCGCGGGCCAATAGAAGAGCAGACTACCAAATTGTGTTTGGTACACCAATTTGAGAGAGTTCAGGACTCTCTCTCTCGTTTTTTTCTATGTATATCTCTATGTTGTTATTAGAGAGAGAGAGAGAGAGAGAGAGAGAGAGAGAGAGAGAGAGAGAGAGAGAGATAACCCTTATTAGAAATGGAAATTTTCCCTTTGTGTATGTTTACTCTCATTCACTCCCACTCAACCCCTCTCACACTCACTCACTACTTACTATACTCACACTACATCCACCCACCCCAACACACCCGCACCCACTCCCCACTCACCCCTCACTTTCCACCCCCCCCACCATGTCTTACCTTCTTTCACCCTCACTTCTTCTGACTCCCACCAATTCCCAGTCACTCCTACTCATTCCCATTCTTCTCCCACTCGGCAGGGCGACGGTGGTGGAGAACAGAGACGTCTGGTACATGGATGACGGAGAGCTGACGAAGGAACTCTGTGAGGAGGTCCAGGAGAGTGATGATATGCAGCCAGAGGTCATCTACGACTGCTGTGCTTGTGATGAGGCCAAGTATGAGGTGGGTCATGTTGTGCCGTGATGAGGCCAAGTATGAGGTGGGTCATGTTGTGCCGTGATGAGGCCAAGTATGAGGTGGGTCATGTTGTGCCGTGATGAGGCCAAGTATGAGGTGGGTTATGTTGTGCCGTGATGGTCTAATAATAATAATAATAATTAACGGTTTATTGAAAGAGCATGGCGCCGGAAGGGTGAAAATATACAGTTACATAATTGGGGAATGGGTCTCTTGATTTACAAATAATATACAAGTAACTTAAACATTACGACCACTTAAACATTACGACCACTTAAACATTACGACCACTTAAACATTACGACCACTTAAACATTACGACCACTTATATATTACGACCACTTAAACATTACGACCACTTAAACATTACGATCACTTAAATATCACGACCACAAAACATTACGACCACTTAAACATCACGACCACTTAAACATCACGACCACTTAAACATCACGACCACTTAAACATCACGACCACTTAAGCATCACGATCACTTAAACATCACGACCACTTAAACATCACGCCCACTTAAACATCATAACTACTTAAACATCAGGCCCACTTAAACAGAAAAAATTCATTAACACATTAACAAAAAAAACCCTATATACTACTTTAAAACACCCATAAGCACACAAATGACCAATTTAAAACACCCGTAAACACACAAATGACCACTTAAAACATCCATAGCACAAAAACCTAAAGGCTACTGAAAACATCCATAAACACATAAACGACCACTTAAAACACCCATAAACACAAACGAACACTTAAAACACCCATAACATAAACGACCACTTAAATAATCACACAAATGACCACTTAAAACACCCATAAACACACAAAGGAGCACTTAAAACACCCATAAACACTCAAATGACCACTTAAAACACCTATATACAAAAAAAACATTAATACCACTTTCAAACACCCATAAAACACAAACGACGACTTTAAAACACGCATAAAGCATAAAACGATCACCTTAAAACACCCGTAAACACAACAAAACACAAAATCATCATGGGTCGCCTTTAAAAAAACCCACTTTACACCGAGCACTTGAACATGCAGAGTGTCTTTAAAAACACCTCACATCCAACACAGGTAACACGTGTTCATGAGATACACACATTAAACCCCAGGAAAGGTGAAATAAAACCCTGGTTTATCTCCATTAGGGCCTCGCTTATCGCCTGGACGGGAACAAGGGTTGCGTGTTTATGGCTCGTAAAAGACGATACCAGTCTCGGACGTTTGCTCTCCAAGGCGCCCTGTATCCTCTTGCTTAAAGTCTAGGTACGATGCTTGTTTTAGTGGCGATATCACTCTCGGATGATTCTAGTGGCGGTATCAGTCTCGGATGATTCTAGTGACGATATCAGTCTCGGATGATTCTAGTGACGATATCAGTCTCGGATGATTCTAGTGGCGGTATCAGTCTTGGATGATTCTAGTGACGATATCAGTCTCGGATGATTCTAGTGACGATATCAGTCTCGGATGATTCTAGTGGCGATATCAGTCTCGGATGATTCGAGTGACGATATCAGTCTCGGATGATTCTTGAGAGGCACCCAGTATCTCTTGGCGAAGTATAGGTAAGGTGGTTTTTAATGACGATACGGGTGTCGGATACTTGTTTTGAGGGACGATACGGGTGTCGGATGCTTGTTTTGAGGGACGATACGGGTGTCGGATGCTTGTTTTGAGGGACGATACGGGTTGTCGGATACATGTTTTGAGGGACGATACGGGTGTCGGATACTTGTTTTGAGGGACGATACGGGTGTCGGATGCTTGTTTTGAGGGACGATACGGGTGTCGGATGCTTGTTTTGAGGGACGATACTGGTGTCGGATACTTGTTTTGAGGGACGATATCAATCTCGGATGTTCCTCAAGCACTTCTGGACGATGATTTAATTCTTTGAGGACGGTGATTTACCCCTTTGAGAATAAGTGAGAAAATAACAACAGTAATAATAACACTAAAACAACAACAACAGCAAAGAGAAATACGCAGGAAAAACACAATAAAACAGAGAACAGAGAATAATGGAAACAATTACCCCAACAGCCAATAAAAACCCAGGAAATTAAAAGCCGCGATAATAAAACAGGGAGGCAATAAAGACAGGAAGAGGCGTAATAACAGAGAAGAGCAATAAAAGACTAAGAATTACAGAAGGAAGAAAAGAGGAGTAACAACGTGAAATGAAAATGGGAATAAAGAGGATAATAATAATACATTGATAAAAGGGAAGGAAGAGAGAAATTATAGAGGGAGAGAAAGAGAACAGATAAAAGGAGAAAGAGAGAAATGATAATAGCACAGGTAAAAGATGGCAAAGGAAGGTAATTAACATGAGGAAGAGCAACAAAGGGGACTAAGGAAAAACAGGTGATAACAATAACATTAAGACGATGAAATACATTGTAGTGAAGGAGAGAGAGAGAGGTAGCACGGAGATGGTGATAATATGAAGGGAGCGCAAAGTTGGCCTGCGTGTGTGTATACATGTGTGGGTATATGTACACACACACACACACACACACACGACAGACAGACAGACAGACAGGCACAGCGTGAACTGTATATATGTATTAAGAGCCGAGCTTCACTGGTTGTATTGCATTAGTCAAGCTATGTTGGTTACGACCATTTGTCACCTGAGAGTCTCTAGTAGTCCAGATGGTCAACTCTCTCTCTCTCTCTCTCTCTCTCTCTTTTTTAACGTTATCATACCAAGGCGACGTCCGAACTGCCAAATTAGGGTGTTTGTGTTGACCATAAGGTGTAATGTTGCAGGCCTGACACTATATTATTAAGGGTGTTACTTGTTTTGACGCCGTGGAGGATGGTGGGAGGAGGTGAGGTGGTGTGGTGGTGGTGGGGAGGGTGGTGGTGAAGGTGGTGGTGGTGGTGGTGATGGTGGTGGTGAGGGGTGGGTGAGGGGTGGGTGGTGGTGGTGGTGGTGGTGGTGGTGAGGGTGGTGGTGGGGAGGGTGGTGGTGGTGGGGGTGGTGGTGGTGGTGGTGAGGGTGGTGGTGGTGGTGAGGGTGGTGGTGGTGGTGGTGAGGGTGGTGGTGGTGGTGGGTGAGGGTGGTGGGTGGAGGGGTGGTGGTGGTGGTGAGGGTTGGTGGTGGTGGTGATGGTGAGGGTGGGTGAGGGTGGTGGTGAGGGTGGTGGTGGTGGTGGGGAGGGTGGTGGTGGTGGTGGGTGAGGGGTGGTGGTGGTGGTGAGGGTGGTGGTGGTGGTGGTGGTGGTGGTGGTTGGGGAGGGTGGTGGTGGGGGTGGTGAGGGGTGGTGGTGGTGGTGGTGGGGAGGGGTGGTGGTGGTGGTGGTGAGGGGTGGTGGTGGTGGTGGTGAGGGTGGTGGTGGTGGTGGTGAGGGTGGTGGTGGTGAGGGGTGGTGGGTGGTGGTGGTGAGGGTGGGGTGGTGGTGGTGAGGGGGTGGTGGTGGGGTGGAGGGTGGTGGGAGGGCGGGTGGTGGTGGAGAGTGGTGGTGGTGGTGGTGGAGGGTGGTGGTGGTGGTGGAGGGTGGTGGTGGTGAGGGTGGTGGTGGTGGTGAGGGTGGTGGTGATGGTGGTGGTGGTGGTGGTGAGGGTGGTGGTGGTGGTGAGGGTGGTGGTGGTGGTGGAGGGTGGTGAGTGGTGGTGGTGGTGAGGGTGGTGGTGGGTGGTGGTGAGGGTGGTGGTGGTGGTGGTGGTGGGTGGAGGGTGGTGGTGAAGGTGGTGGTGAGGGTGGTGGTGGTGGTGGGAGGGTGGTGGTGAGGGGTGGTGGTGGTGGTGGTGGTGAGGGTGGTGGTGAAGGTGGTGAGGGGTGGTGGTGGGTGGTGGTGGTGGTGAAGGTGGTGGTGGTGGTGGTGGTGAAGGTGGTGGTGGTGGTGGTGGTGATGGTGGTGGTAGTGGTGGTGGGAGGGTGGTGGTGGTGGTGATGGTGAGGGTGGTGGTGGTGATAATAATAATAATAATAATAATGATAATAATAATAATAATAATAATAATAATAATAATAATAATAATAATAATAATAATAATAATAATTATAATAATAACCACGTCATTCCTTCACTAACATCTTCACAGGTAACTACTACTAAAACACACACACATCCCATTTTCTTATTTCATATCTCATAATATTTTCTTTCTGAGGGGAGACTGTGCCTTTTGACACCAACTAACCCCCGGGGCCCCATGGATGAAGCGCTTCACCTTAACCATTATTTAAACTTCTGGTCAATATTTCCCCACTCTTATTATGAGTTTTGACGAGGAGGAATTAATGCTGAACCCTTTATTCAAACTTATGTTATCGGAGTGGGAGGAGGTGGGGGGGAGGGAGGAAGGAAGGAGTGAGGGAGGAGGGAGGGAGAGAAGGAGGAGGGAGAAGGAGGAGGGAGAGAAGGAAGGAAGGTAGTTGGGTGGAAAGTTTAGGAAGTATATACGATTATTGCGAAAGGATGTTGATAGCATGTCCTGCCTACCCCCGTCCTCTCTCTCTCTCTTCTCTCTTCTCTACAGACATACACACACATTTGTATCCACCTATAACCATACATACTTGCATTCACTCATACACACAAACATATGTAAGTTTGATGTATTCATTCAATAACTTCTAGCATTAAAGTGTTTAATCATCAGGTGAAATAAAGTTAATTAATTAATCTCTACATAATCCAAATTTTAGCTCAGGCAAAAAAAAATTAATTAAGTGAAGTAAAATCTTTTGTCCTCACGTGCTTCTCATACACGTTGAGGAGCTCTGCGTTTTGTCTGTGTCTGTGTGTGTGTGTGTGTTTTATCTGTGTGTGTGTGTGTGTTTCATCTGTGCGTGTTTTTCATGTGTGTTTTATTTGTGCGTGTGTTTCATCTGTGTGTTTCATGTGTGTGTTTTTCATGTTTGTTTTATCTGTGAGTTCCCCCTCACCCTCCGCTCCTCCCCTGGTTAAGACTCAGTAACTCGTCTATGTGTTAAGATTTTCGCCTCAGTAATCCCGTTCATTATGTGTGGGGGGGAGATCATTAAGTGCTGGTGATGATGGTGGTGATAGTGGTAGGTGGTGGTGTTGTTGGTGGTGATAGTGGTAGTTGTAGTGTTGGTGGTGTTGGTGTAATTGATGATGGTGGTGTAGGTGGTGGTAGTGATGCTGGTGGTGTTAGTGGTGGTAATGGTGCCTTTGGTGATAATGGTGGTGGTGATGGTGGTGATAGTGGTAGGTGGTAGTGAGAGAGACAGGTAATTACTTCAGGCGTGAAATTAAATGTCTTGGGTTTCACCTGAGAATTAACCTACCCTAACTTATTTCACCTGAAGATTAACCAATTTAACTAGATAATTAAGATATCCAATGTTCAGGTAAAATAAGCTAGGGCGCCCAATCTTCAGGTGAAATAAAATAGGGTATCCAATCATCAGGTGAAATAAGCCTGGGTATCCAATCATCAGGTGAAATAAGCCTGGGTATCCAATCTTCAGGTAAAATAAGCTAGGGTGCCCAATCTTCAGGTAAAATAAGCTAGGGTGTCCAATCTTCAGGACGTATGAATATTTTCTTTAAGCAGACCAAATATTCTATCCTTAGGAACGCATCTCCAATTACATTAAGGAATTCAATGGAGAAATAGAATTCGTTTAGGTATTTTTTTTCAGTTACTCGACATACGGATTTATTAAGTTATTTTTTTTACCTGATGTTTTGTTTTCCTTTAATCTTTTTTGTTTTGTTTTGTTGTTGTGTTTGTTGTTGTTGTTGTTATTCTTCTTTCTTCGTCCTTCTTATCTTCCCTGTCCTGTCATTCCTTCCCTTCTTCATCCACCTCCATCTCCTACTCCTCCCCCTCCCCCTCCCCCTACCCCCCCCTCCTCCTCTGGACCAGGTAAAACCTCGGCACAGAGACAGATGCCGTGAGATCTGTCTCTGTCGCCTTCTATCTACAAGCCACTGGGAGAAGTATTGGGTGAATCTCTCTCTCTCTCTCTCTCTCTCTCTCTCTCTCTCTCTCTCTCTCTCTCTCTCTCTCTCCACACACACACAACCCATCTGTAAACAGAATTCAATCATCTCGATGTGTAATTCCTCCTTTAATTGAGTCTCTCTCTCTCTCTCTCTCTCTCTCTCTCTCTCTCTCTCTCTCTCTCTCTCTCTCAGTACATCGATCGGGGCTCAGTTGACAATCTCTCTATCTCTCTCTCTCTCCCAGTACAAGATTCAGCCGAAAATCTCTACATCTCTCTTTCTCTCTTTCTGTTTCCCTGTCTCTCTCTCTATTTCCGGCTCTCCATTTCTCTCCCAATACAATTTAGCTGAAACTCTCTCTCTCTCTCTCTCTCTCTCTCTCTCTCTCTCTCTCTCTCTCTCTCTCTCTCTCTCTCCTCCCCCCCTGCCAGTAAAGGTTCGGTTGACAATATTCGTTACACTCACACACTCTTAAGCGACCCATTGTTCGCCCAATAGAGATTTATTGACGAATTTTTTACCAAGTGGATTAATCTATTGGGGAGGTCAGCCTATTGTATGTATGTATGTATGTATGTATGTATGTATGTATGCATGTATGTATGTATGTATGTATGTATGTATGTATGTATGTATGTATGTATGTATGTATGTATGTATGTATGTATGTATGTATGTATGTATGTATGTATGTATGTATGTATGCTAGAAAAACTAATCTACTACAAAAATTAATTTCACACCTCAACAAAAACCTTATTAATTAACTACACTACCAAAATACCTCCAAGACTCCACCTCAAACTCCTAACCTCCAAGACTCCACACCAAACTTCTAACCTCTAAGACTTCACACCAAACTCCTAACCTCCAAGACTCCACACCAAACTCCTAACCTCCAAGACTACACTCCAAAACTCTTCAGTCTTGTACCTTGGCTCATTAAAACTAAAATGGCGTCCTAATTGATTGAGATAAACAGGTCATTAAAGTGTGGTCGGTCATTAGCATACTAAACGGTCTATTGTTTTGGAGGTCCCTCGGGCAAGATTCTCAGAAATGTCGTAAGTTGATTATTTCTCGTAAGTCAAAATGGAAGAGAAAACAGCTATGTAATTAATTAGACTTTGGATAAATATAGTTAATTAATTATTAGACTTTGGAGAATATATGTAATTAATTAGACTGGAAAATATAGATAAATAATTATTAGACTTTAGGCTAATTAATTATGTAACCTATGATTATATATCTTACCTAGTTAGTAACAATATCACACCTGCAATTAAGAACATAAGAACATAAGGAGTCTGCAATAGGCCGGTTGGTCTGTGCTTGGAAGCTCCTGTCGAGAGTTACTACCACTCTCTATCATCCATGAATCTATCCAGCCTCCTTTTAAAACTTTTCAGCGTTCCAGCACTTACTACAAAGTTACTAAGCTTGTTCCACTTGTCAACCACCCTATTTGTGAACCAGTTCCTTCCTATCTCCCTCCTAAACCTAAACTTATCTAACTTAAATCCGTTGCTACGAGTCCTATCCTGCTCGGATATTATAAGAACATTATCTATATCGCCTTTATTGATTCCTTTCACCCACTTAAATACTTCTATCATATCTCCCCACACTCTTCGTCTTTCTAGGGAATACAAGTTTAGTTTCTTTGATCTATCTTGATATGGAAGGTTTCTAAGTCTCGAAATCATTTTCGTCATTCTTCGCTGCACCGACTCCAGTGAACTGATATTCATTCTATAATAAGGACACCAGAACTGAACAGCATAATCGAGGTGCGGCCTGACTAGCGCAAGATATAATTGCAATATGACCTCTGCACTCTTATTACTTACACTTCTAGATATAAAACCTAATACTCTGTAATTATGACGTATTTTCTTTCTAATTATAACTTATTCTTTTGTAATTTTGTTTGTAAGGTCAATGTCATATTTATAATGTTAATGTTATTTTTTCAGTGTAAGAATTTTTTTTAATTAACATTATTTGTGGAAATATAACCTCATACCTGTTAATCATCTTCGCATACCTCCAGTTAGGAATATGATCTATGGTTATTTTTATCAGTTATTTTTTGTGTTCAATATAAAGTAAAAATATATATTCTCATATCATTTAGGCGGAAAATCTATCTTATGAGGTCAGGTCACGTTAGGTCAGGTCAGCTCAGGTCGTGTCAGATCAGGTGAAGTCATCTCAGGTCAAACTCTCTGAAACAAGCTGAGACGAAGATGGAATGTTTCCCTGAGCACGAGCAGAAGGTGTGTGTGTGAGAGAGAGAGAGAGAGAGAGAGAGAGAGAGAGAGAGAGCTGCAACACAACACACAGTCATGCACCAGAGTGTAATATGGACAGAAATGTCACTGAAATGCAGACAGTGTGTGTGTGTGTATGTGTGTGTGTGTGTGTGTGTGTGTGTGTGTGTATGTGTGTGTGTGTGTGTGTGTGTGTGAAGGAAACAATTTGACAGACAGGTAAACGAACACATAAGTGGCAGATTGACAGACAGACAGGTATGCAGAAAGTTAAAATAGATATTATAAATAAAACACACACACACACACACGATATATATGTCAACAAACCAGCCATTATGGGACCAATTTAAAAGATTATTACATTAATTTCCATAAATATTATAACCGTTCATATGCGGTGTTTGTGCTGTAGATCATCCTTGTGTGTGTGTGTTTGTGTGTGTGTGTGTGTGTCTGTCTGTCTGTGTGTGTGTGTGTTTTACTCTATCTCTCTTTGTCTCTCAAGAGTCTTCCACCTTCTCTCAAACTGTCAAATATCTCTCTCTCTCTCTCTCTCTCTCTCTCTCTCTCTCTCTCTCTCTCTCTCTCTCTCTCTCTCTCACCTGGCACAATAGCATTCAGTGGGTGTCCTAAAAATCTGGTGTCCAAAGTGAAACGTTTCAGCCGGATTCCGAAAACATGAACCTCGTCCTCTGAGCCTTGACCAGTAGAGAGAGAGAGAGAGAGAGAGAGAGAGAGAGAGAGGAAACAACACAGCTCAGATACCAACATATTCGTACTCGATGACACACACACACACACACACACACACTATATCTCACTTTACTTCACTATCATTCACAAACACTTTAATAGTTAGAGTTTCAGTTGAAGGTCTCTTTGTTATGTGTGTGTGTGTGTGTGTGTGTGTGTGTGTGTTTGTTATGTTTGTTTGTTTGTAGTCGAGGCACGTGTCCTTGTGGGAATAATGCTCTTAAGTGCACGAATACACAATGCAAGACTGCCTACACACACACACACACACACAGCCTTCTGGCTGCCAAGCTCTTTCAATAAACCGTTAATTATTATTATTATTATTATTATTATTATTACACCCACACACACACACACACACTTATAATACCAGGTTTTCCTCATCCACTTTAAAAATGATCTGTGATTCATAATTAACTTGTAAGCTCCTGTTATGTTTCATCTCATTTTTATACTGAAGGCTTTTGTTAACTGACCCACTCCTCTGTATCAGTGTATTTTGTGTATACTGCATGTGGTGTATACTGTATATCACTTTTGTTCGGTGTATGTTTTTAATTAAACACACACACACACAAACAAACATATACACTTACATAAACACATATAAATATTCATACTCATAGACAAACACACAAGTCACCTTATCAAAACAACAACCTAAGTTATCAAAGGTATAGCTAATATTTATGGACCCGACTTGACTTACTCTGGGCATAATAACATAACAGTACTATCTCTACTTTATCTAAATACTGGAAGAAAAATATTAACTGGCAACTATCACATGAGTTGCCGACTGGCCTAAAAATATTCTGAATTCCAGCTTCGAGTTATTAAGCCGTTAAATCTAGTTCGTTATATAACTTAGAATGCAAATTTACACTACTTTACAGTCTTGAATATTTAAATATAAAAATATAGCCCGCAACTTATCTCTTTAAAGCAGTGGAAAATATGTGAACCGCAAACAGAGCCCCACTGGAGTTGCCAAGTTGCCTTTAGCATATCGGGTATTTTCAGTCCAAATATAAGACCAGTTTCCCTTCAGAGATAGAAGAGATAAGATTGTTGCTTCTGCTTCCATAATCTCACTGTCTTGTTGGCTAGATTTTACACATCGAATCACATCTATGACAACAAACATAATACGACTCACTAATTCCAGGTTACTATAATATACTGCCTGACAAAATGGCATCTAATTCACACCAAGACTCTACTGTTAGCCGAAAAAAATCACAAAATCTTACCTGCATATAAAGAAAAAAAAACACACAAACTGATAAATATAAGAGCCTTATTTACCTCATGTCTATTCATTCAAATGATCTTTGACCTTTAACCTCGGTCAACAGGGTCACCAAAACACCCCCATGTCCTCGCCACTGACCCGATAAACATGCTAATGAGAGCCGTTTGTCAATACACTTCAGCGTTTATGAGTTACGGCTGTCCTAAACATATTGAATAACACGACGGAAAAAACAAACAAAATACATACGGCATTAATCGATGTTGTTTTATACACGTCAGGTAGGTGTTTGGGAAGGGGGGGGGGTGTATAAATGGTGTTGAGGGGAGGGGAGGTTGGGGAGGTTAATTGGGTATGAGCCAATTCACCTCTGGTTATAACTGGGTCATTATTTACAAAGATCAACACACGGGTTTTGGGCTCAAACTACGGGACATGAATTTCTCGTATCAATACCTTGCAACTCAGCGGCTCTCTCTCTCTCTCTCTCTCTCTCTCTCTCTCTCTCTCTCTCTCTCTCTCTCTCTCTCTCTCTCTCTCTCTCTCTCTCTCACACACACCAGCACAACCACAACTATCATCACCACTATTATTATTACTAAACCAAACACCACTACCAATATCGCCACCATTATCACCACCATCATTACTACCACTCACCCCACTCACCATTACCACCATTACAGTCACCACTATTACCATCATGATCACTACCAGCATCACACACCACCACCACCACCACCTAATACCACCACCACCACTAATACCACCACCACCACTACCACCACCACTACCACCACCACTAATACCACCACCACCACTAATACCACCACCACTACCTCCACCACAACTATTTCCGCAATTATAAGGTTATTTTATCCAGGAAATGAAAGGAAGAGAAAGAATTTGTTAATTTAAAAAATGTGATGGATTTTTCGGCATGATTTCGCGTGGCTCTTGGTCGCGAATATTTTTGGCGGTTTATGATCGCAAAAAGAACCTGTTGATTATTTTGGTGTCTAATCGCGAATGCTTGAGAGAGAGTGAGAAAGAGAGAGTGTGTATGCACTCCTACATCCATACTATGCACTGTCAGTTAAATGCACGACTTCCAATCAACAAACTACTTTCTCTCTCTTGTCTGTCTCACCCCCCCCCCCACACCCACTACATGGTCACCCAATAAGCCAACACATATCACAACCTCATTCCACTTTCCTTGTGGTGTAATTTGCATACTGTCATCTGGCATCTTTCCTCTGTGAACCATTTATTCAGGGTATCACGGCGGAGGCATCAAGAGCTCCTGTTTACACTGGTGACGACACAAAGCGACTCTTTGTATAAGCGAACGACAGCCTAGTGACTCGTGTTGCCAGGCGCGCGATAACTGTACCTTAGTTAGACTAGAAGCCGTGTTGCCAGGCGTACGATAACTGTGCGGAAGAGCTTTGGACCTGTGTTTTCAAAGTTAAAATGATCTCTCTCTCTCTCTCTCTCTCTCTCTCTCTCTCTCTCTCTCTCTCTCACCGTGATTGTACAATGATACAACATAATGAGTGTATGAACGCTTTGATGATTATGTTGCCAAATGTATGATAATATCACAATGATGGTACAAGAGGTTGGAGGCCCATGTTGTCTGATGTATGAGTGTTATATATGTTGCCAAGTGTATGATGAGGCTGGGAAGATTAGTAGTGCTGCCTGATGCATGATAATTTTACTTAATTATTACACAGCTCAAAGTTGCCAAATGTATAATAACCTGATAAAAGTAGAATAATAAAGACAGCTTGCTACCAGAGACAAGAGAATAAGAGAAATTGAACAAAAACATAACTAATCATATGGGAGTTTTCGATGACCTAGTTGCCAAACGTGCGATAATAACATATGCATTTAAGAAAGGAGAGAAATTAATTTGCTGAAAGAATGAATTTGAAGAACATAAAGGAGATCGTAATATAATATAGGTAAATGAGAGTATATTGCAGGGTAGAACAATAATGACCTAGAGCGAGTGTACGATAACATAGGAGAGAAACACTTGCCAGACGTATGATAACAACATAAAATAAGAGTGACTGTAGGGTGGACCACAAGTTGCCGGACGTATGATAACAACATAAAATAAGAGTGTGTTACTGTAGGGAGGACCACAAGTTGCCGGACGTATGATAACAACATAAAATAAGAGTGTGTTACTGTAGGATGGACCACAAGTTGCCGGACGTATGATAACAACATAAAATAAGTGTGTTACTGTATGGTGGACCACAAGTTGCCGGACGTATGATAACAACATAAAATAAGAGTGTGTTACTGTAGGGTGGACCACAAGTTGCCGGACGTATGATAACAACATAAAATAAGTGTGTTACTGTAGGGAGGACCACAAGTTGCCGGACGTATGATAACAACATAAAATAAGTGTGTTACTGTAGGGTGGACCACAAGTTGCCGGACGTATGATAACAACATAAAATAAGTGTGTTACTGGGGTGGATCACAAGTTGCCGGACGTATGATAACAACATAAAATAAGAGTGTGTTACTGTAGGGTGGACCACAAGTTGCCGGACGTATGATAACAACATAAAATAAGTGTGTTACTGTAGGGAGGACCACAAGTTGCCGGACGTATGATAACAACATAAAATAACTGTAGGGTGGACCACAAGTTGCCGGACGTATGTGTGTTACTGTAGGGTGGACCACAAGTTGCCGGACGTATGATAACAACATAAAATAAGAGTGTGTTACTGTAGGGTGGACCACAAGTTGCCGGACGTATGATAACAACATAAAATAAGAGTGTGTTACTGTAGGGTGGACCACAAGTTGCCGGACGTATGATAACATCATAAAATAAGAGTGTGTTACTGTAGGGTGGACCACAAGTTGCCGGACGTATGATAACATCATAAAATAAGTGTGTTACTGTAGGGTGGACCACAAGTTGCCGGACGTATGATAACATAAAATAAGAGTGTGTTACTGTAGGATGGACCACAAGTTGCCGGACGTATGATAACTCCCATTGTTTACTCGGTGCCGTTTCGATTAGCCAATAATTACATCATCAAAGACACTAGTTTGTTGACATTATTGACCGTGTGAGTTGCCACTATTGTTAAACTTGCCTCCATCGACGGTATGTATGTATGTATGTATGTATGTATGTATGTATGTATGATTGTATGATTGTATGTATGTACAGTATGTGTGTGTACACCTGTTCTCTAGGCCAACTTATCGGTTAACTATATCGGTCTATCCGGCTCCCACTTCCTAACTGGCTATCTCGTCCTACCCGGCCACCGGTACCATAAACTGCCGGTTCAGTGAGTGCTCCATCGCCTTAATTTGCCGGTGCTTCAAGCTGTTGTGTGTTTAATTTTACGCTCTCTCTCTCTCTCTCTCTCTCTCTCTCTCTCTCTCTGTCTCTCTCTCTCTCTCCACTCACATCCCTCTCTTTTTCTTCCCTTTCACCTCCCCCTTCCCCCTCTGACCTCTCTTCCTTCCCTCACCCCCTCTCTTCCTTCTTATTCCCCTCTCTCTTCACTCTCAGAACACTCACACTCCTCTCCCTTCCCACTCACACCTCTCTCTTTTCCCTCTCAAACCCCTCTCTTCCTTTCCTTTCACACCCCACTCACAACCTCTCCCTTCCCTCTCATTTCTCTCTCGCTCTTCCCTCATTTCTCTGTTCCTTTCCTAAACATCCCACTCACACTCTCTCCATACCCTCTCACATCCCTCTCTTTCGTCCCTCTCCCTTCGTTATCGTGGATTTCTCTTCCCCTTCACTCTCTCATCACTCCCCTTGCCCACCATTTATCACACTTGACTGTCCCTCTGCCATTCATAACTGATCTTTGTATTTCTAACCAATTATTCCATTTTATTTCAGTTATCCCTTTTATTTATGCTATTTCTCCGTTTTCTTGTATTCTTGATATTTACAATTGTTCCGTTTTCTGTTAATTGTTTTTCGTATCTACAAAGTCAAAGCATTTTTTAGTTTTTCTTTGTTTATTGTGTTTTTCCGTTTTATTTACTTATTTTTTTGTATTTGTCTAACTAACAGTTTATTTTTTCTCTGTTATTCCTTCATTTATTAATATTTCTTTTCTAATTAATTATTAACACTTTTCCTTACCTCTAGATTTATGACTAATTGCTTATCCCATTTTTCTTTCTCATTCTTTCTCTCTCTCTTCCCATTTTTTCTTGGCTTCTGTAATTATTCTCCAAATCGTTTATTATTTTACCTTGTCAAGCTATTATCCTCTTTTTTTCTATTCATTAATTATCTTCCTTTTTTTTAGTGGTTAATTATCTTGTTTTCATCTTCCTTTTCTCATATAAGTTTTTTCCTTTATTATCAGACAAACAAAAGATGAAAATTTTAAACATAATTAAACCTAAGAAAATCGTAAATTAAAACACAAAATAAATAAAATCCCCCAAAAGAAGAGAAATAAACCAGAAACAAATACGTAGTTAAATTGGGTTTTATTTTTTTGTTAGTTAAAATAAAAGTCGACGGGATTTTGTTTTTTTATAGAATAGGGTAAATAAAATACTTTGTCTGTATACTGTAATTAAATACGAGATAATACGAGAGGGATAGTCATTTGCATATTATCAATTTGTTTCTTGTTCTTATTTCCTTCATGTGTGTGTGTGTGTGTGTGTGTGTGTGTGTGTGTGTGTGTGTGTGTGTGTGTGTGTGTGTTATTTACAATGAGTAAGTAGATGTTTTTTTCTTATTGTATTATTTTCTCTTTATCTTTTTATTCTAAATCTCTCTTTCTCTGTTTCTTACTTTCTCTCTCTTACTCTCTCCACCATTATTTCTCTCATTCTCCTTCTCTCTACACTTTCCCTTTCTTTCCTTCTTTCCCACTAACTCTCACTAACTCTCTCTTTCTCCCCTCCTTTCCTTTCTCTCCCACCACCACCACACCCCCCTTAACCCCCCTCTTCTTTACCCCTTCCACAGGTGACATTTGAAGGTCTCTGGTCTCGACACACTCACCCGAAGGACTTCCCGACCAACGAGTGGCTGACGCACTTCTCAGACATCATCGGCGCCTCACACTCTGCCGACTACCATGTGTGGAAATATGGTGACTACGCGTCCGATGGTCTCCACCAGGTGGCTGAGTGGGGGTCGACCAGGATGTTGGAGAGTGAACTGAAAAGCCAGGTAAGGTCAATTAGATAGGTGACGTGATTAATTATGATTTGGTGATTAATTATGATGGGTGATTAATTATAATTGGTGATTAATTATAATTAGTGATTAATTATAATTAGTGATTAATTATAATTGTTTTTAATTATGATTAGTTATTAATTATGAATAGTTCTTAATTAGAAATGGAATGCAATTTCTTATGGAGGTAAGCAGATTAATTAGATTGGTGAAAATTTGACTGGTTATAAATTAGATAGGTGCTATAATTAATTACAATTGTAATTAATTAGACGGGCGAAGTGATTAATTAGATAGTTGATAAAGTACATAAATTGGAAAGGCGATTAATTAGACAGGTGAGTAATGTGGGAGGGTATGCAGGAGATCCAGGTGAGTTCAAGGGTTAATTAGACAGGTGTACATATTAATTTGACAGATGGTTAAGTAATTAGATAAATATGTATGTTGTATTGAATTAAAGAACCTGGTGAGATTGATTAAATAGATGGAAAAATTAATTAGACTTTTAATGAGATAACTAATTAGGCAGGTAATAAGGGAACTAATTAGACAGGTAATAAAAATAATTAGGGTGTTAGAAGGAGAATGGAAGATGCAGGTAAATTAATTATACCTTTAGATGACACTTTACCTAAAGTTGATTTCACGTTGAACTTTGACATTCTCTAATACTTTGAAATGACACTGTATGTTGACCTGTTGACCTTCTGTTGTCCTCCTGTTTTCCACCTGGTGACCCTATCGTTGACCCTCTCGCTATCCTCTTGTTGACCTCTCATTTACCATCTCGTTGACCTCTCGTTGACTTCATTGTTGACCTCATTGTTGACCTCTCCCCTACAGAGTGATCACATACGCACCATCATCAAGGCTCGGGGTCTGTGGTACCCCAACGTCAACGGCAAGACCTTTGCTGTGTTCCGCGTGGACAACAGACACCACCTGATGTCCCTGGTGTCCATGTTAGGTGAGAGAGAGAGAGAAAGAGAGAGAGAGATGTTAATCAAATCAAAATCAGCATTTCTCATTATTTTGTTCACTAAATATATTTCACCTGTTTTTCACTGAATATTTTCACATAATATATTTGATGACATATTTTTCATATCATATTTTTCAAAGGAGCCTTTTTTTTAACCTAATAATTTCTAATGGTATACTGTATATCTCACCCAATATATATATTTTTAGCAAATATAGTTCCCCCAATATGTATTTTTCACCTATTGTTTTCACCAATATTTTTCATATTTTAACCATATACTGTATATATAATATTTTTCGCACAATATATTTTACCCCAATATTTTATCTTGTTGTCACCTGATATATTCTTACCCGATATATTTCACCGTATTTTCTTAGTGTCACCCCGATATACAATACATGTCACTCTATATATTCTCACCCGATATATTTCAGGACCATCGCCTGACTGGATCGTGGGCGTGTCTGACTTGGAGTTATGCCTCAAAAACTGCTCATGGGTTGACCAGAAGACTCTCAACCTGTACCCCTGGGACGCTGGTACTGACTCAGGCGTCACTTATGAGGTGTGTGAGGCTTAGGTGGTCATGATAGGCCTTTTTTTTACCTTGTCTTGTTAGGCGTATATCTGTCCTGATGGGCCCTATATACTGTTGGGCCCCTACTTGTCTTGTTGGGCCTTATGTACTGATGGGCCCCATTTGTCCCAATAAGTTCCAACGTAACTTAACCTTTTAAAACCGACTTTAAAAAATATATTCCAAATTGTAATGTCTCATCATAATATGTCCCACTATGTCTCACGCACAATATCTCTCACACTCAATATGTCTCACTTACAATATTTCTCACCACAATATGACTCACAATGTCTAATACACACACACAATATCTCACGTAAAGTATGTCTCACCGCGGACCTTAAGGGACATATTAAACTGTAAATGTCTCATCATCTTTCCCCCCAATGAGACATTTATTTCATGAGTGACGAGAGTGGATGAGAGAGAAGGAGAGGGAAAGATGAGAGGGAAGATAAGGTGGGGTGGATGATGGGTGAGAGGGAGGGATGATGGATGAGAGAGATGGAGGGAAGGAGGGAGGGAGGAAGGGAGGGAAGTTGGGTGCTTGAGAAAGAAAGGAGGGGTGATGGGAAAGAAGGATGGAATGGGGAAAACTTAGAGAGAGCAGGACGGAAGTATGGAGGGAATGGAGGGAAGAAAGATTAGAAAGAAGCAAGGGAGGAGGAAGGAAGGAAGGGAGGGAGAGACATAAATGAAGGTAGGTCGGAGGGAATGGGAGAAAGGAATATAAAAGGATGAAAAGGAAATGGGAAGGAGATATGGAAGGAGTTAGAGAGAAATAATTAGAGAGAGGGACAGATGGAGGGAGAGAGAGAGAAGGTAGGAGAGAAAGAGGATAGCAGGGAAAGTTAGACAACGTTACCCCTTACACACACACACACATCAAATTAACCCCTTCCATTCCTTCCCTATACACTCCATCTAACAAACCAACCATCTATCTATCAAACTATTCCATCTATTTTAACCACACCATCTACCTAACCACCCCATCTCTATCGCTATCTATTCATCTATCTTCCATCCCTCTATTTACAGTCTGCCAATGCTCCTTCTATCCCGAGAGAGAAAATTCGTCGCATTACCAATAGTTACCCAAATGACCCTAAGTCACCCTTCTATGACCCGACCGGAATGCCTATGACGCCCTTGGCCAAGCTCACCATCACCAGGCAGAGGGTGTATGAGAAGGCCTGCTCTGAAACACGTGAGTATCAGGATGTCCTATGAATTTTTTCGGGAGTCTTAGGTGGTATTTTGGAAGTTCTAGAGGAGAGTGGGAAGTCCTATGTGATTTGGGGATTCATAAAGAAGTCCTTGTGTGTAATTTAGAAGTCCTGTAGGAGTGATGGGGAGTCCTGGCAGTTTGGTGAATTCCTAGTAGGGTAATAGGGACGGCTTGTGTAGCTGGTGGTGTGTTTTAATGGGATTATTGTTTGGTGTTTGTGTGTGTTTT
The DNA here is from genome assembly GCF_018991925.1 of Homarus americanus. NCBI lineage: Eukaryota > Metazoa > Arthropoda > Malacostraca > Decapoda > Nephropidae > Homarus > Homarus americanus. The sequence goes on from NW_024715014.1 coordinate 1,262,147, forward strand.
GTGTTTGTATACGTGCAGGTGTGTTTTAATATGATGTTTGTTTGTGTATAGTTAGAGGAATACATCACAGGATGGTTGGCGGTGTTTATATAAGATGTGTACATAAGGGTGTGTACATGAAGGTGTGTGTGTACGTGAGGTGTGTGTGTACATAAGGTGTGTACTAATTACCATACACCGGCAGGTCCTGTTGGATTGGACGACCCAGACCTGATCTATTCAGACGACATTGATTCTAACAGACGTAAGTATCCATCCATCTGTCTGTCTGTCTTTAAGTATCTTTTAAATTCAAATTACTTTTTTCTCCTGCTTGTTGGCTGACCAGTAACTCACTCACTCACCACTTAAACGTGTGTTGGTTCGAGTCTTGCAGAAGAATGTAAGTGGCGTGAGATTTAGTTCCACTTTTTTACTTTTTATTTCCAAAGTTGTGTATGAGTCGTGAGTTACGCCCTTCTAGTCCGCGTGTGTTTATTGCCGGCCTGAGGTGCCAACTACTGTATTAATTATTTATTTTAACATCACTGCTCGAGGTATTGTTTTTATTTATTATTATTTTAGCTTCAGTTATGGAGAAAAAAAAAGTTAAAGCTCATAGGTTAAAGGTCCCTGTCGGAAAGGTTAATTTATCTCCAGTTATAAGGGAAAATGTTAATGTATGTATCTTTGTGAGTTAATGGAGCCAGTTTATGTGTAGCCAGTTAGAAGCATTTGTTATCCTCTAGTTAAAGGAATCAGTTAGGAAAAGCTCTATTATATCTTGAGTTAATAAGGAATATTTGCCTTGTGAACCTTTGAGAATTTAACTTTGTATCATAAGTTAAAGGTACCAATAAGAAGCGTTAATATACCGTCAGTTATAGGGGAAATAATTAACTTGTGTATCTGAAAATCTATCAACGTCGCTTAGTCTAAAGTTCTCTAAACCAACCAGTTAAGGGAATTCTTACTTTATTTAGTTAAAGAAACAAGTAAATAATATTAACTCATGGTGTATAAATGTCCACACAGGTTAATAGATACATTACGGACCAACAGTAAGATTAAATATACCCAACTAGTTTAGAGCGGAGCATAATACATGAATTCTAAGTTGGTAAATATGCTCCGCTACCATAACAAAAAACGGAGCCGAGTAAACACCAGTATTTCGGGGGTGACTGAATTATCTTTGGACTAATCTGATATTTTGAATGTTTTTTATTGTTGTTTTTTCTTTAGTTTTCTTTACTCAATATTGAAATTATTAATCTCTTGTGGATTAATTGTTAAACGTCGAGTTATTTTTTTCTTACGTTGTTTATGCTGCAGAATATTGCTTGAAGGAAAGTGAAATGTTGAGAGATTTGTGAGAATATAAATTTAAACTCTGTGTTCGCCTTGTTGACGGAGTTTAGCTGGAACTAGTGTGGGAGTTAGACACACTGAAGGTCATACTAGAATATCTTCAGAGCTAAATTAGTGTGATCAGTGTGTTGATATTCATACCACGACCTGTACCTATTGAGTTATAAAGAAGACTAAGTATGAGCTATATAATAGTAATAGTACACTATATTAGCATTTGTCCTTAATGAATTAGAAACAGGAATTTAATATGATCAGTATTTTGAGCCACACTACGACAAAAAGTGAATTAGGGTGTAAAGTAAATTACTAACTTATATACACTTACAAACAATTATATCGGTGTTACTGTATACACTTTACTGTACATGGGGGAATAGACAGTGTTACCAAATCCACTTTCCAATATTTCTTAACACTTAATGGGCGTTAAGTATATTTTTATGTTTTAAGTGTGAAAGTTGGTACTGGTAATAAGGTAGAGTGAATTTTATCCATAAGTATTTTAAAATGATTAACAAAAGTTTGGGGCGAATAAACTCGATGAATATTTTTTTTGGGGGGGGGGGGTGATATAAATGTGTATTTTTAGTGTTCATTTGTTTTTATTACTGACAAACATTTAAGTGTTGTTAGTTTTGTAATAAAATGTGAAGTTGTTTGAATGTGTGGTCGAGGCTTTAGTTAATGTAAATATTTAGCCTCTGTCGGTATCTCTTTCGGTTTTCACTGTCTGCCTGTCTGTCTGTCTGTCTCTATTTCACTCTGTCTGCCTCTTATTTGACCTGTTTGTCTATCTCTTTGTCTGCCTCTCTCTTTCATTCTGTCTGCTTTTCTCTTTCACTCTGTCGGTCAATCTGTTTGCCTCTGTCTATCTGGAAGCTTGTAATATAAAATTCTATATAATTTACAGGAATTATATATCCCACAAATAAAAATAAAGATGAACAAGCTTTTAATATATACAACACCCAGACGACAGAAAATACTAAGACAAAGACCCCGTCATCAGACTCTTGAACGAGGCTTTGGCTTAATACTCACGAACTATAATATTCATTGTTCGTATGTTTGTGTAAGGCTTAGAGACTAATTCCCCAAGTGTACACAGAACAAGAGAAGGTTGAGCTGGGTTTAATCTGGAACACGAGAACACATTATTGTCGACATAAACAGAGATTTAGGAAGCCGAAGCTGGCGTCATTTCAGTAGAATCGTAGGAGGTGGTGCAATGAGAATTGTGAATGGGTATTTGATCATTTGTTGACGCTTTCTTGTTGGTAAACATTGTAGTAAATTGGATTTTCATTCATTATTGATGTAGTGATATGTGACGTTGTTTACTAAGCTGACAGGAAAAAAAAATCAGCTTTATTTATCCCTTTGATGTTTTATCTGTAAACATAACTTTAATTGAGAGTTTATTCAGAGTTAATGAAGAGAAAATATTGATAGAAAATATGACAGATTCACTTACGCTGATATGAGAGAGAGAGAGAGAGAGAGAGAGAGAGAGAGCCTTAGTTAATCTTACAAAAATCCATCCATCCATCTCTCTCTCTCTCTCTCCTTTTTTATCTTTGTCTGCCTTTCTGTCTATCGCTACTATCCGTCTATTTCCCCTCTCCCATGACCCCTCCCATCCACCAACTCATCACCCTCCCACTCCCCCATCACCCCTCCCCCCACACACCCTCCCACCATCACCCCACAATCACTCTCCCACTCTCCCATCACCCCTGCCTCCAACACCCTCCCACCATCACCCCACAATCACCATACCGCCCTCTCATCACCCCTTCCCACCATCACCCCTCTCCCATTCTCTCATCACCCCTACTAACCCACTCCAATCACCCCCCACAGCTGATTGTCAAGTTGGTGGCTGGTCAGAGTTCACCCCCTGTTCCGTCTCGTGTGGAAAGGGACTACGCATGCGCACTAGGAGCTACCTGATGCCCCTCAAGGCGGATATGGGAGGTTGCAAGAGGCAGTTGGAGGAGAAGGAGATGTGTGCTGCTGCTCAAATCTACTGTGAGGGAGGTGGTGCCTTTGCCTTCTCCGATGACAGACTACAGCTACAGGTGAGAGATAGATAGATAGTTACATAGATAGATTGCTAGAATATATAGACAGATCGATATTTAAACACAACAAATAACGCTCTTTTTTCCCCTCAACACTCACAGGTTCCCAACTTCGACCGTATCTGCGCCACTTCAGATTGGTCTCAGTGGACACCTTGCTCAGAGACGTGTGGGAAGGGACACCGGATGAGGAACAGGCGCTTCCTGCACCGTATGGGACGGAAGAAGTGTGATAAAGCGCTGGTTGATAAGGAGATGTGTGTTGCTGATATAATGGAGTGTGTTGGTCAGCCAGAGAATGTAAGTATTGTTGTGTTGTGTTGTGTTGTGTTGTGTTGTGTTGTGTTGTGTGTGGTGTGGTGTGGTGTGGTGTGGTGTGGTGTGGTGTGGTGTGGTGTGGTGTGTTGTGTTGTGTTGTGTTGTGTTGTGTTGTGTTGTGTTGTTCCTTAGCCTCCTTACCTCCCTCTCCCCTCTAGTCTCCCCCCACCTCCTAGCCTCTCACTATCTCACGAGTATACAGAGAATGAAATAAATAAAGAAAAAAGATTTAGAGAATAGAGAAAGTAAAGAAATAAGAAATAATAAGAAAAAAATAAATAAAAACGTGTTGTTGTGTGTGTGTGTGTGTGTGTGTGTGTGTGTGTGTTTGTGTGTGTGTGTCTGTCTGTCTGTATCTCTTGTCTATCTCTCTATTCCTCTCTCATCAAACCCTTTTCTTGCTATATTTCTTCGTCTCATCGCTCTATTAACTCTCTTCTTTACTCCCTCTCTTCATGTCCTCCCTTTTCACCCTCTTTCCCCTCTCCCCCTCTTCGTCTCAACCCCCCGTTTCTCTCCTCTCCTTTATTACCCCTTTCATCAAATATCTTTTCTCCCTCTATTTCCCCTCTCATCATCTCTCTCCTTTTACTTCATTAACCTAATCCTTCTCTGCATCTTTATTCCCCCTCTCTCCCCTTTTTACCTTCATCCCACACCTTTATTTAACCCTCTCCTTTAGCTACCCTTTTCATTTCATCTCCTTTCATTAACCTTTTTCCTCCACTTCTCTATTTCATTTCCTTCCTCATCAATCTCTTTCCCTTCTTCACCCATTTCACTCTCCTCATTTCAACTATTTCTTCTCAACTAACCCTTTCAAGTCAACCCCTTATATCTCCCCCTTTTTACCCCTGCAGATACCCCCTGAATGCGCCGTCACACAATGGACCGACTTCTCCCCCTGCTCTGCTTCCTGTGGCCAAGGGTTTACCATGAGGGCTCGCTCGTTTCTCATCCCCTCCACCAACAAAGACATGTGCTCAGTGTCTACCATCGAGAAGAAGCTGTGTATGGCTGAAAGACCAAACTGTACTATTTCTCCTGAGGATGCTAAAGGTTAGTGAGAGGATAGGGAGAGGATAGGAAGGATAAAGAGAGGATAAGAAGGATAGAGAAGGGAGGAAGGGATAGGATAGAGAGAGGATAGAGACAGGAAGGACGAGGATAGAGAGAAAGGATAGAGGATAGGGAGAGAAAAAAAGAGATAATAGGGAAAGGATAGAGGAGGATAGAGAGAGGAATAGTATTCAACAATGTCAGAATGAGAGGATATATATTAAAGTGCTGTTACAGAATACATGATACGAGTTACAGTGTAGGGAGAAAGTGGATAGAGAATACAGTTAAGAATAGACGATAAGGTACAGAATTACAGTGTTGGGATAGGAATGTAAAGGATAGGAGAAAATTCAGATGCTGTTGTTGGAGGTAGAGTGTGTTAGGAGGGATTGTGGGTAGAGGATACAGGAATAGGGATTTTTAAGGATAGTTAGGGTAGGGATAGTTAGGGGATAGTGGGTAGGTCGAGGTGTGTGTGATGGAAAGGTGTTTTAGTTAATGTTTTGATTAAATTAGCAGTTAAGTTCCTGTTGTTGATTATTATTATTATTATTATTATTATTATTATTATTATTATTATTATTATTATTATTATTACTTATTATTATTTATTATTATTATTATTATTATTGTAAATATATTATTATTGTTAATATTATTATTATTATTATTATTATTATTATTATTATTATTATTATTATTATTATTATTATTATTTATTATTTATTATTATTTATTATTATTATTATTATTGTAAATATATTATTATTGTTAATATTATTTTTACATATTATTATTATTATTATTATTATTGTGATCATTATCTTTACTGTTTTCCTTAATAATATTCTATTTTTTGTTCTATATCCACGAAAGTGAAAAACAAAATAGAATTCTCCAAATATATCTTAGCATTTATAACTGATTAAATTATCTGTAAAAACATCACAATACGTCGGGGTTAATGGAGAGAATTTATTAACATTAATTCCCATCACATTCTTCTTGTATTTATTTCTATCTAATTCTGAAATCTTTGTAAATATCATTGAAGTCTTTAGTATAAGTTAGATATAAGTAAAATATATCGACGTTTATAAGTGGAAATATAAGTCAGGGGTTGTACCATTGTAGTTGTTGTAGTAATAAGTAAGGAGACCAACTAGTACTTAACTTTAATTGTACTTTTAACTTTTAGTAGTAACTTATAGACACTTATAAAGAGAAGATGTAGAGTAATTAATTTAATAGTAGTGTACTTAATTTTGTTCAAATACTTTTTAGCTTTCGAATACTTTCTCTAATTGTCTAATATTTTCTCTAATTTTCTTACAATTTCTCAAACTTTTAAAAACATTCTCTAACTTTCTAACACATTTTATACATTTCTAACACTTTCTTAACTTTCTAACACCTTCTCTAACTTTCTAACACTTTCTCTAACTTTCTAACACTTTTTCTAACTTTCTAACACTAACATTCTTACACATTTTATAAATTTCTAACACTTTACGTAACTTTCTAACAGTTTATCTAACTGTCTAACACTCATTAACACCATCTAATACTTGTATCACCCTCTCTACATAAAACTTAATCTAACTTCTAATACCACCTAGCACCATCTAGCACAATCTAACACCATTTAACACCATCTAACACCATCCAACACCATTTAACACCATTTAACACTATTTAGCACCTTCTAGTACCAATAAAATCATCTAACACCATCTAACACCTTTAAGCACCAATCGAGATCATCTAACACCATCTAACACCTTCTTTCACCAATGAACACCATCTAACACCATTCAGCATCATCTAACACCATCTAAAACCAATTTAACACCATCTAATACATTCTAACCCCAATCAACACCATCTAACACCACTCAGCACCATCTAACACCATTCAGCATCATCTAACACCATTCAGCACCATCTAACACCATCTCTCTAACACCTCTCTCATCCTCTCAGTGGATTGCACGGCCTTTCGTCAACTCAACATAAGCATACATGATAAGATGCAGTTCGAGTTTTGGTGTCATCTTGGCCAGAGGAGAGGCAAACAAAACACACACCCAAAAGGGAAGTAGTCTATGAAGAACGTTCGTGTGGGTAGGGGGGATCCTCTTGCCTCGCCCACTCTGACCTTTTTTACACCCAATCTGACCTTTTTTACACCCAATCTGACCTTTATTTACGCCCGCCCCGACCTTGTTGTGCCCACTCTGACCTTTCTTTACGCCCGCCTCGACCTTGTTGTTCCCAGAATGACCTTTGTATGTCCGCCCCGACCTTCTTATGCCCACTTCGACATACAATTTGATATTCCTCCGTCCCATTTTGACCTTGTTACTCCTACTTCTAAATGGCTCCTCCCATTCTGATGTAGCTCCTCCCCACTTCGAAATGGCCCTGCCTACTCTGACTTGGTTTCTCCCACCCTGGCATGGTTCCTCCCACTCTGAAATGGTTCCTCCCACTCCGACATGGCTCCTCCCATTCCGACATGGCTCCTCCCACTCCGACATGGCTCCTCCCACTCCGGCATGGCTTCTCCCACTCCTACATGGCTCCTCCCACTCCGACATTGCTCCACCCCACTATAAAACTGCTCCACCTACTCCGGCATAGCCCCTCCCTTTTTGAAAATGCCCCTCCTACTTTGAAATTGTTCAGCCCACTCTAACAATGTCCCTCCCATTCCGATGTAAACGACGATATCGTATCAATTGAGGAATCTGATTGGTGGAGCACAGAGGTGTGTCGAATGTCAAGCGATATGATTGGTCTCTGACTCAGTGGGCGAGGACCTGAGGATCCTTCGATTAGGAATACAGAGTAATAGTTAAAGCATTAGAGTAAAAAGAGTGATAGTAAAAGAAAAAAGAAAAAAAACTCTTCTTTGCATTATACACCGACAGATTTTCATAACAGATACATTGAGTTATAAATTATGGCACCAAATCAAGATCCATCAACGTGCCAGTATTCGTGGCATTAGAGTCGACTTTCATCACTACCACAATATAGTTTCAATAAATGCCACACAATTTTTTTATTTCAATTTCTATTAATATTTCCCCCCTGTTGACTCACTTGTTGTCAGGAATTGCCACAAGAGAGATTCATTTATTTAACGATTATGAATTTTGTCTACTGTAGTTATTGATTTTAAGTTTCGTGTTATTGTTTCGAATATTGTCAATTGTGTCAGTCATCTGCCTTAGTCTTGACAATCTGAAAAGTTGTCTAAGTATAATGCAAAATGGGGTAATGATAACAAACGCAGATATAATTAGTGTAGAGTGATAATTAATGCATACATAGTTATTAAAAGTGTAGTAATTAACGCATACATAATTGCATAGTTATTAAAAAAGTAAAAACTAATGTAGGATAATGGTAGAAAAGAGTGAAATAGGAATAAACGAATTACAATAAAGAAGAGGTAAAAGGCAGAGGAATAATGATTAAATAAATTTTGAGAAATATAAAGAAACCACAATAGCTTATAATGACTAAAGCTATAAATTATAGTTTCCTTTTGTTTATGGTGCAAATAATAGCCTTGGATAACGTCTGGATTTAGATAAATTAATGTAGAATTAGTTTATGTGAAACAATAGCATTTTTCTCCTTTAAAACAAAAGCATTTTCTCCGTATAAACAAAAGCATGACAGTAACACCTTACAAGTAAATAAATAAAATCCACTACACCTGAAGAAAACAATATGGACAAATACTTTTTCTTTCAACTTTTAAATAAAATATTAAGCTAAAGTTACGGACAAAATCCCCTGAACACTCTGGTCAATATTCACGAATTTAATACCAATATATTCTGATATTTTCTTTGTGTTACTGAGTATATTCTGGTATAACCACCATCGTTCTTCAGCCAAAAGTCATTAACATATGTCAGTTACATCCTAGATAAATATTGCCCCAAAAAGTGTCTAGCGAGTCTTGAACGTAACTTTACAGAAGAAACAACAAAAATAATGTGAATTCTTTCCTTAAATATACGATGGTAATAATAATAATAATAATAATAATAATAATAATAATAATAATAATAATAATTTCTTGACAGGGTGAAATATCAATCGTTTTTTCCTGAGTTACCAATTAATTTTTTTTCATATATATTTTTTGCAGTTCACTTTAGTCTAATTATACTAATTATCTCACAAACTGTTTGATTATCAGGTTATAATTCATATTTTAAAAAATTGAATCTTAAAGATTTTTAATAATATACAAGAGAGATTTGTAAACAAAGGTATTACAAAAAAAAGTTTCCATCTATTTTTTTTAGTATAATTTTTTTTACTACCTAATTTACTTTTACTATTTTCAGATACGTATCAAATTAAAACCAATTAAATATATTATCAATAGTCCATATAATTGCTAAATCTAATTAATTTTAGTAACAATTTGTAGTTTTTTTTTTATTAAACCTAAATTAATTATAGTTTTAGCTTTTGTTACTGGTTTAAATATTAGATTACTTTAGCTAGGTTTCTATTGGTTAATTATAAATATTTTGTGATTAATTATCTTTAGTCATTTAGATCGAAACGTTTTAGAGTTAAGACAAGAAATGTTTGAAGAATTAACTGATGAAAACGTTTTAGTGAAGATGGTGAACTAACCCCTTGTGTACGGGGTCCCCTTTCTGCCGACTAAAATCTCCTGGTGTTAGTCAAAGTATTAGAAGTGGCAGCGTCCTCGTAGTGAAAAAAGTAGTGGAGATAGTATATTAATGATGTATTGCAATGTAATATCTACTTTAATTAATCTATTAGGACACTTAAATCCTAAAATTTATTCACTCTGACCAAAAACTCCTAAAATTGATTTATATTGACCTAAAAACTTCCTGAATTTATACCTATTGACCAAAATGTCCCAAAACTTATTTCTAAAGACAATCTTCCTTCACCTATGTCCTAATTGAGGTCAGGTTATATTAGATTGAGTTAGGTTAGGTTACCTTCCTGGTTAGGTTAGGTTAGGTTAGGTTAGGTTAGGTTAGGTTAGGTTACCTTCCTGGTTACAATAACCTCCCCATTTGCTTGCCCCAGTGTTCACTGCCTCTCCTCTTCTCACTCCTCACTTCTCCCCACATTAACCACCCCTGCCCACCTCTCACTCCTCCCCGCAATGACCACACCAGCCCCTCCCTCTCCCCTTCCCACTCACTCTCTTCTTCCACACCTCCTCCTCATCCTTCTGCCCTTCCCACAATAATCTTCTCTTCTTTCCTCCCCAGTAACTAGTCCCTCTCTTCTCCCACCTCTTTCCTACCCCCTCTTTCCTCCCCAGTAACTAGTCCCTCTCTTCTCCCCACATCTTTCCTATCCCCTCTTTCCTCCCCAGTAACTAGTCCCTCTCTTCTCCCACCTCTTTCCTACCCCCTCTTTCCTCACCAGTAACTAGTCCCTCTCTTCTCCCCACATCTTTCCTACCCCCACTTTCCTCACCAGTTACTAGTCCCTCTCTTCTCCCCACCTCTCCTACCCCCTCTTTCCTCCCCAGTAACTAGTCCCTCTCTTCTCCCCACCTCTTTCCCTACCCCTCTTTCTCCCCCAGTAACTAGTCCCTCTCTTCTCCCCACCTCTTTCCCTACCCCTCTTTCCTCACCAGTAACTAGTCCCTCTCTTCTCCCCACCTCTTTTCCTACCCCTCTTTCCTCACCAGTAACTAGTCCTCTCTTCTCCCCACCTCTTTCCTACCCCTCTTTCCTCTGATAACTAGTCCTCTCTTCTCCCCATCTTTCCCTACCCTCTTTCCTCACCAGTAACTAGTCCTCTCTTCTCCCACCTCTTTCCTACCCCTCTTTCCTCCCCAGTAATAGTCTCTCTTCTCACCACCCCTTTCCTACCCCCTCTTTCCTCACAGTAACTAGTCCTCTTCTCCACCACCCTTTCCTACCTCTTTCCTCACCAGTAACTAGTCCCTCTCTTCTCCCACCTCTTTCCCTACCCCTCTTTCCTCACCAGTAACTAGTCCTCTCTTCTCCACCCCTTTCCTACCCCTCTTTCCTCTGTAACTAGTCCTCTCTTCCCACCTCTTTCCACCTTCTTTCCTTCCCAGTAACTGTCCCTCTCTTCTCCACCACCTTTCCTACCCCTCTTTCCTCACAGTAACTAGTCCCTCTCTTCTTCCACCTCTTTCCTACCCCTCTTCCTTGGTAGTCCCTTTCTTCCCCTCTTTCCTACCCCCTCTTCCTTCCCAGTAACTAGTCCCTCTCTTCTCCCCACCTCTTTCCCTACCCCCTCTTTCCTCCCCAGTAACTAGTCCTCTCTTCTCCCCACCTCTTTCCTACCTCTTTCCTCACCAGTAACTAGTCCCTCTCTTCCTCTTCCTACCCCCTCTTTCCTCACCAGTAACTAGTCCCTCTCTTCTCCACCCTTTCCTCCCCTCTTTCTCACCAGTAACTAGTCCCTCTCTTCTCCACCACCCCTTTCCTACCACCTCTTTCCTCACCAGTAACTAGTCCCTCTCTTCTCCCACCTCTTTCCTACCCCTCTTTCCTCCCAGTAACTAGTCCTCTCTTCTCCCTCTTTCCTACCCCCTCTTTCTGCCCCAGTAACTAGTCCTCTCTTCTCCCACCTCTTTCCTACCCCCTTTTTTCCTCCCAGTAACTAGTCCCTCTCTTCTCCCCACATCTTTCCTATCCCTCTTTCTCACCAGTAACTAGTCCCTTCTCTTCTCCCACCTCTTTCCTACCCCCTCTTTCCTCCCCATTAGTCCTCTCTTCTCCCCATCTACCCCTCTTTCCTTCCCAGTAACTAGTCTTCTTCTCCCACCTCTTTCCCTACCCCTCTTTCCTTCCCAGTAACTAGTCCCTCTCTTCTCCCCTCTTTCCCTACCCCTCTTTCCTCAGTAACTAGTCCCTCTTCTCCACCACCCCCTTTCCCTACCTCTTTCCTCACCAGTAACTAGTCCCTCTCTTCTCCACCACCCTTTTCCTACCACCTCTTTCCTCACCAGTAACTAGTCCCTCTCTTCTCCCCCCTCTTTCCTACCCCCTCTTTCCTCTCCTACCGTCCCTCTCTTCTCCCACCTACCCCTCTTTCTGCCCAGTAACTAGTCCTCTCTTCTCCCTCTTTTCCCTACCCCTCTTTCCTCCCCAGTAACTAGTCCCTCTCTTCTCCCCATCTTTCCTATCCCTCTTTCCTCCCCAGTAACTAGTCCCTCTCTTCTCCCACCTCTTTCCCCTCTTTCTCACCAGTAACTAGTCCTCTCTTCTCCCACATCTTTCCCTACCCCCACTTTCCTCACCAGTTACTAGTCCCTCTCTTCTCCCCACCCCTATCTCCACCCCACAATAATCTCCCCTCCCTGCCGCCCTACAGAGGTGTGTATGATGGACAAGGAGATTGGGCCGTGTCGTGCGTTCATCACTAGTTGGTATTATGACAGTAGCCGGCAGATGTGTCTACCTTTCCAATACAGTGGTTGTCGGGGACAGAAACAGGTTTAATAACTATGAAGAGTGTACCCGTGTCTGCGAAATGAACAGACGTAGGTATATCTGCCTGTCTGTCTGTCTTTATGTCTCTTTCTCTTTGTCTGTCTATCTGTATGTCTGTATTCTCTCTGTTCTCTCTGTCTATTTGCATCTCTCTCTCTCTCTCTCTCTCTCTCTCTCTCTCTCTCTCTCTCTCTCTCTCTCTCTCTCTCTCTCTCTCTCTCTCTCTCTCTCCATATCAATCAATCCTAACTCAAAAGGTTGATATCACACTAGAATATGTCTATTTAAATATCAATATCACTCTTATGTCAATCTGTTTCAAATGGTCGCTGAATTATAGTCAACTTTCTGTGTGGCGTATCTTGGACCATAATTTGAGTTATTGAGTTAAGGATAAAAGATGATTTTTTTTAGTGTTTATGAATTATAATTTTTGTTCATAATTTCTGGGCTGTAGTAGGAGGTATTGTTATAGTCTCAGTTGTTTGCTTTTTTTTTTGTAGTTGTTGTCATTGACACTTGTTGATACTGTTGTTATTGGCAGTTGTTTATGTTGTAGTTGTTGTTATTGACACATATTGTTATTATTAACACTGTTATTGTTGAAGTTACTGGCACTGTTGTTGTTGTTATTATTAATGTTATTGTTATTTACTGTATTTGTTTTGCAGACACTAAGGGCAGCCAGGACTTCTTGGGTGGACCTGAACTCCCACAACCCTCCCAGGTGAGCCTCAAGTCTCTGTCTTATTATTATTATTATTATTATTATTATTATTGATTATTATTATTATAATAAGTAGTAGTAGGCGAAGGTGTGGTTATTAGGGGAGGCTGGAGGCCACATTAAAAAAAATACCGCAGTAGTACTGGTCTGAAATTATAAAATAGGTTTTGAATTGATAGTTAATTTTGGAATGCCTAAAATAACTAATCTAACATATCCTAACTTAATGCTAACTTAACCTAAGCTGGGATGTCTAATCTTTAAGTGAACCAAAAGTTTTAAAAGTTGTTTTAATGTCACTGATATATCAATCCAAATTATTTTTGTGCCTTAAATGACTTAGTGATCCAATTCAAGAGTTTAAGGTAGCTATACTTAAAACAATTAATATCTTAACTCGGCTTGGCATTGATTATGAGTTGGTTTTATTTTAGGAGATAAATACCTTAAACCAGTTCAGTTATCCAACTTTCGTTTTAAAGGGTCATTCCTTAAATTCAGTGAAATTATTCATTTTCATTTTAAAGGCTAACTACTAAATATCAGTTCAGTTATCCGATTTTCGTTTCAGAGGTTAACTACTTAAAATCAGGATCTCCGTAATGTGTCTCAAAGGTCAAATTAAATGTTGCAGGATCTCTCTCTACGCACCCAGCAACGTGGAGAATCTAAGGCTGGAGAAAGTGAATTGTATGGTAACACCGTGGGGAGAATGGTCACCTTGTTCTGTCACCTGTGGGAGAGGTCGTATAGAGAAGAGACGGATGATTAAGGTGAGTTAGGGGAGGGTGGGGCATAGGTGAATGTGTTGGCTATGTGGGAGAGGGGAGCGGGTGAGTGGGAGTGTGGGTGGTGTGGGTGGGAGTGTGGGTGGTGGGGGTGTGGGGTGTGGTGAGTATGTGAGGAGGATGTGTGTTGAGAGGTGAGTGTGGGAGTGGGTGTGTGGGTGAGTGGGGCAGGGGTGTGGTGAGTGGGGTGTGGGTGAGTGGGTGTGGTGGGTGTGGGTGAGTGGGGGTGGGTATGGGTGGTGTGGGAGGGAGGTGTGGGTAGAAGTGTTTGAGGAGGGTGGAGTGGGCAGGGTGGGGTGTGGGTGGTGGGTGGGGTGTGTGGGTGAGTGGGGTGGGGTGTGGGTGTGGGGGTGGGGTGTGGGTGTGGTAAGGGTGGGGTGTGGGTGATGGGTGGGGTGTGGGTGAGTGGGGTGTGGGTGAGGTGGGTGGTGGGGTGTGGGTGAGTGGGGCGAGGGGTGTGGGTGAGTGAGTGGGGTGTGGGTGGTGGGGGTGGGGTGTGGGTGAGTGGGGTGGGGTGTGGGTGTGGGGGTGGGTTATTGGTAATGGTGGTGGGAGTGTGGAGTGGTAAGGGGGTGGGAGTGTGGAGTGAGTTGGGGTGTGGGTGAGTAGGTGGGTGGGGTGTGGGTGAGTAGGGAGGCGGGGGTGTGGGTGAGAGTGTGGGTGGTAAGTGGTGGGGAGTGTGGGTGGTGTGTCTCATTCCAAATAACAACTCGTAATAAGGTACAATTATACATCTTTTCTACATGAAAAGATCGAATAGTTACCATGCTTCAATAAACCTCTAAAATTTTATCTTATTATTTTCTACAAACCACCCAAAGTTCGTCTCATTACCTTCCTGTAAAGTGACCTCCTTCGTCGCTTTCGTCGAGGTTGAACCCACAGAACGGAGGGAGGAGATGCCCTGAGCTCGTCAGGAAGAAGAAGTGCAAGAACTCTAGCTGCAGTAAGTAGTGGGGACCCAAAGTGCCCTGAAGAACCTCTCCCCTCCCCCTCTGGCCGGCGGCGTCTGTGTAAAGTCTTTTTGCCCCCCCTGCCTCAAGGTCACTCATGAACCCACATCCCCACTTCACCACCACAAAGACCGCCAAACCGCCTTCTACCTGACTGTCTGTTTCATCCTCATCCTTTGCCCTGGTCTTTTCGAGATTTGGCCAGGAGCCCTCCCCACCCCCCTACCCCCACCAAGGACACCATCATCAGATTGAACTCTTGGGGGTCCATTGAGGAGCCAGGCTGGTCAACAGGGGCTGGTCGGTTGGGTGCCGTGAAGGAAGGTGTCAGGGAGAAAGACGACCACTTGCAGTTCACTTTTCACAAATGAAAACAAAAGCAGATTTTTTAACGCGTTTTTTTTACACAAGTTAAAATAAGAATGATCCATGTGTATTTATTTCTCTGTAAAATCAAACAAACAAACAGGAGGATAGAGTATAAAGTTTTGAAATCTCTTGTGAAAGAGTCACTGTACACCCAACCTTCCCCCTCCCTCCCCAGATGGCACAACAGCAGTGGTAGTGGTGTGTGTGTGTGTGTGTGTGTGTGTGTGTGTGTGTGTGTGTGTGTGTGTGTGTGTGTGTGTGTGTGTGTCTGTCTGTCTGTCTGTGTGTGTGACCTAGTATGCCAGAAACTGCATGCTGTTTCTAGTATTCGTAGAGAGTGTCTCAAACAATATATAATATATTATAGAATTAAGGAAGTGAAATGCATGATATCCATTTGTGACAATTGCATTTCTTGCATGGCGTTTGTTTAGGTTTTTTTAGACCCAAATGATAAACGCTGAACCTTTGCATGATGTTTAACTTGCTCTAAATGAGAGGAAATAATTCAAAGACAATTGTTTTTGTCTTGACATAATAATTTTAGACAACATGGAGGAATACTTTCATGTTTACATTACTGTGTTTGTGTTGATAGACTAAGATCACTAATGTTAGAATCAACTCTTATAATTATTAGAATATTGTTGTTGTGTTAAGATTACAATAATAAGTTTTGAAAGTTTTAGTTCACAATCTACTGTATATCTAGACCTCGAACACAAACATACAGATAAATTATTAGTTACCATGAGATAAAACAAATTTATTATGAATAAGAAAATACACCCTATTTCGACAATCATCTTGATGTATTAAGCCCAATTTCACAATGACGTCATAGTTTGTTTATGTGAGGTGCATTGTGGGTCGAATATAGAGTTTGGTCGATTTTTTTTCATATATCACCAAAAAATAAAACGAACTAAAATATGTGTTTATCACCCAAAGAGTTAATATGATCCACAAGGCACTACGTCACGGATGTGTATGAGACAATGACGTCATACCCAAAATGCACCTGTTTTTGTTTACAAAATTAGTGACGTCATGGTGGAGTAGAGCAGTGATAGTGAGTGGTTTGTGTTGTGACGATGCCTTAATGAACGTCAACCTATGTAGTAACTTTAAACATAGTACCTAGTGATAACTTTAATAAACAATAAATAAAACCTACTGACCAACAAGAGAGAAAATAAACATTAATTCCTCTTGATAAATAAGTCTCTGTTTTTATGTTTAATGAAGTGATAATTTGCATGTTTAGTTAGATGATTTGATTAGCTTTTTTTTGTATAGCTCAGACAGGTGTCAACACAGTTCACCTGGGGTAATATGTAGATGCGTTTTATTTTTTTTGCTATTTTCTTTTGACTTTGACTTATATTTCTGAGTACACAATACACACGATCGTTGGAGGTGGATAGGACACCGGTTATAAATGATGACAATTACGAAACGAAAATAACACCGGGAGAAACAATAAGATAGCGAATGATCTATATCAGTATATCCAGGTTATATAAGAGTTTTTCTTATCAGTGAATATTATTTATTTACACTCCTATAAAGCACTGGTTTAGTACAATGAATTAACTCTATAAAACGATAGATTAACCTCTTGATTACAATGGTTTAACCTCTTGAATGCATTGTTTTCTAACCAAGGGGTTAAGCCATCGTACTCAAGGGGTTAAGCCAACGTCCTCAAAGGGTTTAGTCATCGTATTGAAGGGGTTAGGTAATAGTATCAAGGAGGTAAGTCATCATACTCAATAAGTCATCATACTCAAGGGGTTAAGTGATTGTACTCTAGGGGTTAAGTCATCGTACTCAAGAGGTCAAGATGTATGAAGGACTCAATCAGTTTCTTTATAATTATTATTTTTTCTTTGTCTCAAAGTCTGTGACGAATGTTTCTAGAATTCAATATCAGAAGTGAGAATTACTTTTTTTGCTTTCTTAAGTTAGCTTTGGCCAATACAAACACACACACATATTATTTCTTCTGTATTACATTAGGTCAATATTATAACAAGAGCTAATTTAATTTTTTTAAGTTAGCTTGGCCACTATAAAAAAGCTTATATATTTTTTGTCTCATGCTAACTTAGCTCAATTTAAAACAGCTAATTATCACCTTTTTGTTTTTGGTTAGCTTAGCCCAATATATAAATAGAAAGCTAAGATTTTTGCTAGCTTTTTTCTTGATATTATAAGTTGTTCACAAAAAATATAATTGATTAGCAAATAAAAGTTTGTTTTAATTTGCTGTTTGTCTCGAACCTTTATTTGTTTGCCTTGACTGTTTACCTGAAGACAATTTTTATGTCATTTTCTTACATTTGTTTGTAAAGAAGAAAACAAGATATTTGTGTATATACAGTGTATATTATAATGTAATGTCATCAGTATTATCTTTTTGTTGCTTGTTACTTTTTGCAAACAAATGTCCAGTAATCAAACACAGAAAGAATAACACTTTCTTTAAACAAACAAACAAACACACATAGTGGTTGTTTGTAGACTAAATCCAATCAATGTTTTGTTTATCCTCCTCTTCGCTTTTACTATTACTGTAGTTACTTGTTTTCTGTCATATGTAGATTTTGTTTTTGCTAACTAAATCCTAAAGAAATAGAATAAATTGCCTTTTAGCGATAACTTATATGTATTTATACTTTTTTGGGGAACTTCTGATTATAGCGTAGTTGGTGTTTGTCCCTATTAAGTGTGAGACGTGTATAGGCACCTGCAAACATCTACTGTCTATACTTCCAAACTGTGTGTAATACAGTATCTCTCTCAGAGGCTGTATCAAAGTGGACTGTAACATGAACCACACTACCACACTAACCTGCACCACCCACCACACTAACCACCACACCACCACCCACACTAACCTACCACACCACCACCTCCTAACCTACACACCACCCACCACACTAACCTACCCACATCACCACCACACTAACCTACCACACCACCACCACCACCTAACATTCCACACCACCACCACACCTAACCTACTAACCACCACCACACTCAACCTGCCACACCCCACCACCACACACACACACCTCACCTACACACACCACCACTAACATTCCCCACCACCACCAACCTACCACACCACCCTCACTAACCTGCCACACACCCACGCCACTAACATTCCACTACCACCACACTAATATACACCACCACCACACTATACCCACCACCTCACTAGCCTGCACCACCACCTCACTAGCCTACCACACCACCACCGCACTATTACCCACCCCGCACTAACCTACTCACCCACTGCCACAACCTACTACCACACCACACTAGCCTACCACATCACCCACCACACTAGCCTACACCACCACCACTGCCTACACACCACCGCAAATTAATCCACCACCACCACCTAACCTGCCACACCACCACCATGCTAATCTACCACACCACCACCATACTAACCTACTACACCACCACCACACAACCTACCACACCACCATCACACTAACCTACCACACCACCACGCAACACTGCCACACTAATACCACACCACCACCACACTAACCTATGCCACCACCACTAACCTGCCGTCCCATCACATAACCTACCACACCACCACACACAAAACTACCACACCACCACCCATATTACCACACCACCACCACACTAACCTACCACACCACCACCACACACAAACCTACCACACCACCACCCTAACCTACCACACCACCACTGCAATACCCTACCCACACACACACCACATCTACACCACAACGACACTAACCTACCAGCCCTCACGACCTACCACACCACCGGGCACTAACCTGCTGGCCACCTCCACAAACCTACCACACCACCACCACTCAACCCTAACACACCACCACTACAATGCCTACCCACACCACCACCACACAAGCGTGCCACACCACCACAGTGCCCTACACCACAAGCCACACACAACCTGCGCATACTGCCACCACCACCACACTAACGTGACGCCACCACCACCACCACCACAGTATTACCACACACGCTAACCTGGCACCGTACCACACCACCACACACCACGCTGAACACCACCACCACAGTAACCTACCACACCACCACACTAACCTAGCACCGTGCTACCACACCACCACCACCACCACAGTAACCTACCACACCGCCACACTAACCTGGCACCGTACTACACACCACCCATCACACTAACAGACCACCACCACCACGTTTACCTACCTCACCACCAACATGCTAACCTCCACACCACCATCACCACCGCGACCTACACTACCACCCTTTACCTCCACACCGCAACATGCTAACCTACCACACCACCACATTTTACTTACCACACTGTAGAGTGTTTATGTAATGGGGCGGCGAGCGAGTGAACCACTGTCAATGGCGTGAATGAGCGTGTGCAAGAGTGCTGTCCTCTAGTGGCGGCGTGGTAGACGTGTGCATGAGTGCTGCCACCTGGCGGTGTGAATGAAGTTGGACGTCTGAGTAGTTGGATGACACAGCACGAGGTTTTGTGATCATGTGAATTACCCTGTGAGACAGATTGTTTCCTGCTGCACCACTGTACAGACCTCTCCCAGTTAACTGCATCTGTGAAGACTGTTTCCTGGAGACGTCAGGAACCAAGTAGAACTTGAACACACACCACTAACATACTCACCTACCACACCGCCACTACATTTACCTACCACACCATCAACATTCTAACTTACCAAACGTATTAGACCACAACCACACTAACCTCCCACACCATCACCACCACCACACTAACCTCCCACACCACCACCACCGCCACACTAATCTCCCACACCACCACCACACTAACTTATAACATCACCACCAGAGTAACCTACCACACCGCCACCACACTAACCTACGAACCACAATCACATTAACCTACTACACCACCACCCCACTAACCTACCACACTACCACCACCACTCCACCACCACCACACTACCTTATCACACTACCAACACACTAACCTACCACCACCACCCTACCTATCACACCACCACCCACTAACCTACCATATCTACCACCACCACACCACACCACCACCACCACCACTTAACCTACCAAACTACCGCCACATACCTTCTCACCACTACCCACTAACCTACCACACTACCCACCACCACCATCACACTAACCTACCAAACTACCACCTCACTAACCTACCACACTACCATCGCACTATCCTATCACACCACCACCACACTAACATACCACATCACTACCACAGTGACCTACCACACCACCAACTCCCTTACCTAGCACACCCCCACCGCACTAACCTACAACACCACTACCACAATAACCTACCACACCAGTACCACACTAACCTACCACACCACCACTACTACACTAACCTACCACACCACCACTCACACTAACCTACCACACCACCACTACTACACTAACCTACCACACCACTACCACAATAACCTACTACACCCCCACCACTAACGTACCACACTACCAATGTATTAATCGACCATACTAACTACTAAACCACTTCTCTTGCACCAGACGACGGGTACAATGGCCTTGAAAGTCTTAGCCTGCGTAGGGACCTCCTCCGCCTCCATTCCAACCCTATCAGGCTACCGGTGAGCTGACCTATCTACCGGATGAAGAGTATATCGCTCCGGCTCTTCAATCCTCCGTTCCCCTTACCGGGTGCTCGAGACGAAGGCGCATACGACACAGTTGATGTTTCTGCTCCAGCTCCTGCTCCTCCAGCTGATTATAATTACGATGATGGTTCCCTGGTAAGTGTGAGGGTGGTGTAATGCGTCTAGTGTGGCAGCATTGTGTTAGTGTTAAAATGCAAGCACTGCTTGCTTCCTCTCGCTTTCAGATACCGCCGCTGGCTAGCCCTTGTGGCGAACAGGGAAGTATAACTTTCATAAGTCCTCCCTGCCAGTAGGCAGCCTCTTCACCATCAAGACTCCTGCTGTGCATTGTCTTGGCAACACTCGGTACTTGGGTGCCTCGTGGGCCCAGGCTAGATGAGCAGGGAATCTCGGAGCAGCAGTGGGCCCCAGAGGGACGGGATATAGGCCCACTGGTCACATCCTGGCGCCTACCAACCACTGCCCTGCTGCCTTGTGGATTAACCTTGGTAGGTATAATGCTAAGGGAGTAAACCACGAACGAAAAATCTGCGGTGGAGCCCCGCATCAGGCAGACATGCTTATAGAGCTCCAACAAGATCCCAAAAGGACTGAAAACATGCATTAGGCAGAAATGACTTATTACATACAACGACATGGGGTGGGTGGGTGGGTCGTTTAAGAAAAGCTTTCATGACTAAAACAAGAGGAACATAGACTAAACATACAAATTATAGTTTACAGTTGATGACCCGGGCTGGTCTCTTGCCCATCTGTGAGGTCACGTAGGCCACTTGGTGCAGTAACTCGTTTATAGGTGTTGACATGAAGGACCTCACGTGGTCATGGAGACACCAGGTGGTGCGGTGTTACAGTGTGAGACACCGGTGGTGGTGTTACAGTATGAGAAAGCGGTGTGGTGGCGGTAAAATTAACTAATTCCAATATTATAAATTAACTTTATTGGAATTAGTTAATTTTCTCCACCCCCACCCTGTTAAGTACAGTACTGCAGTGTCCCTCAGGACTCATTTACAGGTAGTTTAAAACTCGGGTTGAAACACGACGACCCTCTTCAAGGGAAGATGCTTTTTGATAATACCGGCGTAAGCGTCTGGAGGATCCAACGGTAACACATGCTTTTAGAGAGCAGGTGGAACATGGGCTGTATAAACAACCCGACAATAAATAACCCAAATCCCAGCGCCGAGGGGTGTTAGTGGTCATAATGACGCTTGGAATCATTAATTTTTCGACTCTTAAAATATTCCTTAGTTTTTGGGTCGAAAAACGATTTGTTCTCAAAATATCACTCTAGGTCGTCCTTGACACGCTGATTAAGCATATGTGGTCAAGAAGTCGATGAGTTGGAAGTTATTATGATATTTTTCTCAATGGTAATTACTGTATTCGCTAACTATGAGATTCCGGGGTACTTTTGATGTTTCAGTGTTGTTATTCAGACACATTAATAAATTCTCTAAATTTACCCGATAACATAAACCCAATATAACCATTATTATAAAATCGAAATGGGTTACCATTTCTTAAATCTTCCATCTACCCTGTCCTATTTTAATCTCCATTTTTTCCTTCCAATACAGGTGGACTGTAATGGGTGAATGGGGCCCATGGTCTCTGTACTCATTCTTGTGGACCAGAAGCCTTACAACAGCGGTCCAGGAACGTCATTGTGGAGCCTCGTCATGGGGGGGCGGTATGTGGGGACCGGTATGAGAGGCGGTACTG
>NW_024715014.1:1284790-1459790 GCF_018991925.1 Homarus americanus
CGGAAGTTACGTATTGGGCGTTACAGGCCGAAGACCGCCGTTGGTATCATTCATTCCTATAAGTGTGGCTGACGAGAGGTGAGTCAATAACCCCTTTACGTCTCTTTGAGTTGCTTTTCACCCATCATGAAACTAGAAGGAGGATTAGCAGGACTCTAATTCTGTTTATATCCCCACCGACTCGTTGTTCAATGCATTCTCATGATAAGTCTTGCCAAAGATTAACCAATTTAATATTTCCTTGAGTGCTAGGGTTAGGTTAACGCCAGGTTGGTTAACTCGCATGAAATAACCAGGAGGATGCTGTAATGTTTAACCACAATTTTTTAATAGTCATCGATGATCAAGATATACCTCTAGCTCGCCTCTTTGACGCTATTGGGTATGACGGACTTATTGACGTGTCGCTCTAGGATCTTGACATCTCGAGAAGGTTTCTTAATACGGAGATAGAGGTGTCGGTCAAATGAATTTATTGCCTTTTTTCATATTCCTTGTTTCATGAGACGCCATAGCGTATGCTCTCTCACCTACAGTCAGATGAAGACAATTTACCAGGGAGCTAGTTGAGATCCAGAATAGCGGCTTTTCCTCCGCTGTGTGGCGGGGATTAAAGTACAGAAATGGGTCACCTAATTGGCCCTGAATAAGCCAACACACGCTGCACACACGATAGGGAAGAGATGGTTTTTTGAGAGAGAGAGGAGAGTTTTTCACTGTCTGTGTGTGTGTGTGTTTGGGTGGGAATACGACCACTTATTTAATCAATGCAAAAATAAAAACTATAAACCTCAGTAACTATTATCCAATAAAAAATTAAGTAATTAATTCTTACACTTAATCATCCAACAAAAACAATAATGTTTAGTAATCTCATATACTCCCTCACCCCCTCCCACTCTGGATCCTCCTAGTCACTACCTCCTCTCCCCTTCTAGCCACCACCTCCCAGCCACTCCCTCCTCCCAGCCACTACCTCCCTTCTAGCCACTCACCTCCTCTCCCTCCTAGCCACCACCTCCTCCCCAGCCACCACCCCCCAAACATCTCTTCCCACACTCCCTCCTCCCCAGCCACTCACCTCCCCACACCACCTCCCAGCCACCTCCCACACACCACACTGGCTTCCCACACCTTCCCACACTACCTTCCTGCCTCCCTCCTACACACCTTTCTAACACTACCCCCTCTCTGGTTACCACCATCCTTCCTCCCACCCTCCCAACACTGACCTCCCAGTCACCTCCTCCCTCCTGGGTCTCCCATCACCTCCTCCCACCTCCTCCTCTCCCAGCTGCCTCTGGTCATTCTTCACTGCCCCACTGGCCTCTCAAACACCACCAGCCACTACCTCCCTTCACCACCTCCTCCCAAACACCACCTCCTGCCTCCCAGCTTTCCCACACACACCACACACTCCCAACACCCCCTCCCACACACCTTCACACCCCAGACCACTGACCACCCTCCACACCACCTCCCAGCCTCACCTCCACACTGACCTCCCATTGCCCTCCCAGTCACCTTCCTCTCCTGTCAATTGGCCTCCTCCTCCTTTCAGCCACCACCTCCCGCCACTACTTAGCACACTTCCCAGTCATCTCCTCCTGTTACCACCACTGTCCCTCCCATACACTTTCATCCCCTGTGCCTAGCCTCTTCCTCCGTACACTGTAATAATTACTTCCTACTACCTTCCTAGCCACTACCCTCCTTCTCCTACACTACCTTCCTATGCCACTGCAGTTGCTCCTCCTCTTCTATCCCCTCACCAGCTCCCTGACATTCCTGCTTTACCCCCATTACCCTGGTCCCATTCCGTAACACTTCCTCAACATCCTCCCCATCTCACCATCACTCCTTTCCTCCTCATTCCTTCACCATCCCTCTCCTCCTCCTCCACCATCCTCCTCCTCATTCCTCTCCCTTCCACAATCTGATGAGAATGCTCTGTCTCCAACCGTCTCTCCAACCGTCTCTCTCCAACCGTTTCTCCAACTGTCTCTCAACCGTTCTCCAACTGTCTTCTCCAACCGTTCTCAACCGTCTCCCCAAATTAACCGTTTCTCACTAACGGTTTTTACCTTCCACATGTAAATCACTTTAACTTATGACTAATTACTTCCAGACTCGATCATGCTGAACGCCAGATGCAAGTAAGAACATTTATTTATTGAGACAGATGAACGGAGAGAGGCTCTTGAGTGGCGTAAATGCGTATCACCACACCTTGAATCACGGATTTGATGTTCGTGGTTGCTGATTCTTTCTATTGTTCTGGCAGTCGATCAGTTTTTTCATTTTGGTGGAAAATTTTGAGTGAATGTCTCGTCCGCACGATGGTTTTGTTTATGTTGGAGATGCAGTATATGGACCTGGTGCACCCCACCAACTGGCGCAGCCTGACTTTGGCGCACCATTCGCCAGCCGTCACACACACACACACACACACACAGACATTTGTTGGAGTCTAGATCTCACACATGATTGGTGAGGAGGAGATCAACCATTTAGCTCAGCCCAGCCCTGATTTAAATTTATCATTCTGGAGCGACCGAGGTTTGGTCTGGGGGTCTGCTTAGGGCTGCCTGACTTTGCAGCCCGTCTGTTCATTCAAGTTTTTACTGGTTCTGCTTAAAGTACCCAATCTTATTGCCACGTCTTGGGTATTAACTTTCGCCATTTCATTGTCGTTCAGCAACTAAGTCTTTCATTGTTCAGTGTCTTTCATTAATAAACCAGTAAAGCAGTGTTCGTAACCATCCAAGACTAAGCCTGAACAGTCACATGGTGGGTGCCCATCGGCGTGCGCTGGCGCGTGCCACCAAGCACCGGAATTCACCACCGCACACTCCCAGCAGTTTTTCCTGAATCTTTTAAAGAACATTAAATATCATATTTTTCATGTATATTTCAATACTCTTTCTAGTGAGTGAGTGAATAGAATGACTTACCTGTATTTTATTTCGTCATAAGACATGAATAAAATTGATATAATGAACGAAATTAAGAAAGCCAAATGGCTATAAAATATACAGAAAAATGATTTGGTAATTATAATGTGTACTTGACAATAAATAAGGTATATTGGGATTATTGGATCAATGAAGTGTTATATCGTTGATCAAACAGTGTTATTTCGATCATACAGACGAAAATTAACTATGGAAAATGGTACTGATGAAGTACGCCTGTGTGATTGTCTCTCTGTTTGGTGGTAGTGCCGAAAAAGCTATGCTTGTATCTGAACTTGGAATCCAGCATTTGACGTTTCCCGGGCTGGTAGAAGTTGTTTGGATCTCTTACTTCTCAGCCCCTATTAGTCCCCGCGGTTCACCTAAATAAAGTAAAGCAGGTACCTGGTGTAAGTCGAAAGTTGCGATTCAGTATTCAGGAGAAGTTGTTGCAGCTTCCAATAACTTCCAGGACACAAACCACTGACTCTTCTCAGGGCTTCTAGGCCCTGATTCTCAGGCTTCTAAGCCCTTAACTCGCGGAGACATAAAAGCGCCATGAACTTAGCATGCTTCCCTGCGGGCGCTGGAAACGCTTGCGCCACCCTTACACATTGATGTAGGAGTGCCCACAAACCAAAAAAAAAGTTGACGCCAGTTTCTTGTGAATGGGTATGGGTCTGTGTGACGGTGTGTGGGGGTGGGGGTGTGGCATGGTGGTGTGTGTGTGGGGAGGTGTGGGGATGGTGGGGGGAGGACCGTGGGTAGGGGAAGGACCGTAGGAGGTGACTGTGTAGGGGATGTGGACCCAGGAGGACCGTGGAGGTGACCGTGTTTAGGGGGAGGTGACCAGGGGAGGCACCGTGTAGGGAGGTGGACGTAGGGGAGGTGACTGTTGTAGGAGGTGACCGTGTGTAGGGGAGGTGACCGTGTAGGGGAGGCACCCAGGAGGTGAACGTGTAGGGAGGCAGTGTGTGTGCGGATGATGGCGGTGAGACCTGATTGATTAAAATGTCTTGGGAGGTGGTTGACTGGCTGGCTGAGGGTTGACTGACCCCAGCTGAGTGGCTAGATCATTGGCCAGTGTCGATTGATTGGTTGGCTGACCGCTGCTGGCCAGCTGCGACTGGCTTGGGTTAACAAGAAGTTTACCCGCTGGCTGTTAGTTGACCAAGGCTGGCTTGTTGCTGGCCGGTTGGTTGACTGGTTGACTGACTCTGGCTTTGGCGTACTGCTTGGTTCTGCACTGTCAATATGGATCTCTTTCATTCCAGGTTAACTTCTTAGAATAGCGGTCAAGACCACTACGTTGGCAATCCGGTATCAAAGAGAAAGAGAGAGAGAGAGAGAGAGAGAGAGAGAGAAGAGAGAAGAGAGAGAGAGAGAGAGAGAGGAGAGGGAGAGGAGAATTCCAGTGCTATTCGCTTTACTTTTTTTCTCTCCTTTCAGTAAGATCTCTCAATTTCAATAGCCTTCAAGGCCTCTCTCTCTCTCTCTCTCTCTCTCCTGGTGTCGTCTTTTTCGCTCCACCACTACACCATGACTGTCACTGGCATTTTCTCTGTATCCTGACGAGTCAAGGGTTCAAGCCATTCCTGAGCTGAGATCAGATTGATAATGAGTGATTGATAATGCTTCCATATTTGAGTGATAATTATTTGAGATTATACTATATAATATGACACATTATATTTTATAATTATACTACTGGAGCATCATTATTGAGTGATGTTTTATTTACTTCCAAATGAAAAACATTATGTGTTTCACAAGACAGAGACAGACAGAGACAGACAGATATAGAGACACATCAGTCACCCACCTAAATGTACACACACAACCAATATAAAGCAGAAAGCTTCCAATGTCATCTATAGAATCCGCCTGTCTCAAAAGAGCTCAATTCTAAGAGTCTCAGACCGAATAAGCCTCAAGTAGCCTCTAAACACCCTCCCATTTGGAATAGGCCTAGCCCAGAATGGTCAGTTTAAGTCAGAATCATGAAAACTGGACTACAGACAAGACAGATAGAGGCACAGAGCTCAATGATAAATCGGCTCCTGCATCAGAAGGGCCAGATTCCACTCAGGACCTGTGGGCAAAAGACATGATGTTTGTGTGTGTATGTGTGTGTGTGTGTGTGTGTGTGTGTTAATCTGATCCTAAATGTGAAATCACTGTGTCTGTTTGAGATTACCTAGGCCATCAGACTGAAACCAGCACTACCTACCTCCTCCCCCTCCACACCAATCACATGCCTCCTTCCTCCACACCAGTTCATTTCTCCTTCCTCCTCCTCCTCCACATCAATCACTTCCTCCTCCTCCTCCTCCATACACTGCACCACACTACCCTCCCACCAACCACACTCCCCCTCCACCATATTCTCCCCTTCTCTACTCCTCGTCAGCGAAGAGTCGAGGGCTGGTAAATGGGAGTTGTCAGTGCCATGACTCGTACAAACACTCACGTGTGACACTCCTGCCCGATAATTACCTTCAGTGACTAGTACTGTGTAGTGTATTAACCTGCTGTTACCTGAAGTGAAACCCTTGGAGAACGGTGGCTTAAGCTTACAACCTTAATACAGTTCATTGATAAAAGCTCAGATATTAGCCATCAATCTATTTTTATATTGTCCAAAAAATCTTCCTATGTGAAATATTATGTTTGAGTGAACAAATGCAAAAAATATAGACAATATTTCAAAGCAAGAAAGAGAGGTATAGATAAACCTTAGGGTTATGAGAGCTTCAAATGCCTGTGTTGATGTTGTTAACAGATGGGTACCTACTTGGTATGACATTCTAGACCAGTGTTGTGTGGTTGAGGCTCCAGCAAGTTAAGAAAAGTACTGTAAGTCTGAATTAATGTAATCTGTGTGTTGAGGATGAATCATGTGGTGTTGAATGTACTGTGATAGATAACAAATATAAAAATACTGTTGTGTACATATTGAATGTTCTGTGTGTGTGTGTGTGTGTAGATCAAATCTCTAAATATTTGCTGTTGATGAAACATAGTTGAAATTAATAAAATACAATAAATACAATACAGAGATATACAGTTGATACTTAAGTCTTTTTATAGAAAAATTGAGAACGTGTCATATTTCTAACAGAGAAAAGAGTATCAGGTGAGAATCCTGTGGGCAACTATTTTTATTGCCTGCGGTTGTTCTGACACAGGGGAATCCATTATAGAATAAAATAAAGTACATTTATAATTTTAACCGTAAAGAACGTTTTAATTTATAACATTAACGAGAATTTTATGGGACAATAAAAGTCAAACAGTTAATTAAGACTAACCTACCAATGGGGAGTAAGTAAATAGACAATAAAGGATTGCGTGCTTTATTTTTGTGAAAGTTTTTTGCCGTGAGCGTACAAGTGAGGGCGTGCAAGTCCGCAGACTTGCATGGTTAATTAGGCACCAAGTCCATATTTGTATCTGCTTTTGTACAAATAAATTGTTAATTATGTTCTAAAAACCATCTAAGGTGGGACCGGTTTGTTCCACCTGAATTTTGCTATTTTTTCCACCGTTGATGAAAATGATTGTGCAGTTGGCTGCACAGAACAGACACACACAGTCACACAAACAAACAGACAGACAGACAGACACACATTTATTACTTTTAGTATATTGAGAGTACAGATATCCAAGTACAGACTCGAGGCATAAAAGCATAGCACGCAGAAAGCACCTGGCCATTAATGCATGAATTCTGGTGAAAATGTCTAGTGAAACGAGGTTTTTGGAAAAATTTTTTACTGGGTGTATCGTCATCAAAGTAAGGTTACTCTGAGGGTTAAATTAACGCGTGAAAGAATTGTTTAGTATTCGGTAAGTTAAATTATCGTGGAATAGCTTCTGGGTTATCGTGTGATTGGATTGCTTCTGGTAGCGGCTAAAATCCAATCTACGGGTTTGGGTTATCGTACTGAGGGATTGAACCTATAAATGAAGAGAATTTTCTATTAACCAACATCCCTTACAGTTGCCGGTGAGGGATTTGATTTCATCAGTTGACAAAGTGACGGGAGATAGAAATGAATTGGTTTGAAAATATTTGGACCATGGAGAGAGAGGGAAAGAGAGAGGAGTGAGAGAGGAGAGAGAGAGAGAGAGAGGAGAGAGAGAGAGAGGGTGGTAGAGAGAGAGAGAGAGAGAGAGAGGACTTACTAAATAGTGTTTGGTTGTAAGGTGCATCGTTTTGGGTAAAAAGTAAATTTTATTGGGCAATTGGAATAAATTTTATTTTTTATCTACGTGGTTTAAGAGTAGTTTATTTCATTCATGTTTTATGAAAATAATCTTTATTATTTTTTTTTCATTTATAGATTGTGATAGCTACTTGATAAGTAACCAAACCAAATCTACTTGAATTATTTAAATAAATTATTCACATTTTTGGTCAACCAAATCTAAACTGTTAGTGGTGTATTGATGTAGGTGTTGAGATGCTATTTACGGTTATCAAAGGCCACCTCTTGTTCATCTGTCTAAATATAAATGTTTGCCTGGTCTAGTCAACATGATTGAGTCTGGGGGAGTAATTAGTGTAGGATTGGGGTGCGATTTTGGAAGGGTAAAGCTGGAGGGGAAGCGCTTTTGGGGGGAAGGTTGGAGACGGTTGGGATGAGATGTGACAAAACGGCAGAAGAGACGGTTGGGAGATGGTTGGAGGAGGTTGAGAGAGCGGTTGGAGAGGCAGGAGCAATATTCTCATTGGGGTGGAGGAGGAGAGGAATGG
The DNA here is from genome assembly GCF_018991925.1 of Homarus americanus. Lineage (NCBI taxonomy): Eukaryota > Metazoa > Arthropoda > Malacostraca > Decapoda > Nephropidae > Homarus > Homarus americanus. Next base: position 1,292,504 of record NW_024715014.1, read on the forward strand.
TGGGGGGATGAGGAGGAGGGGAGGGATGGGGGAAATGAGGGGAGGAGGAGAGGATGTTGGGGGATGGGGAAAGGAGTGATGGTGGGGGAAATGAGGAGGATGTTGAGGGGAGTGTAGAAGTTGGTGGAGTGGGAGGAGGGTAATGGGGGTAGAGGGGGGATGGGGCTGGTGAGGGGACAGAGGGGGAGAGGAGGTAGGAGGGGAGGAGAGGGGAGGCTGGGGAGGGGAGGAGGGAAGGGGAGGGGGAGAGAGGGGGGAGGGAGGAGAGGCAGGGAGGAGGAGAGGAGGTAGTGCTAGGGAGGGGGAGAGGAGGAAAAGTGGTGGGAGGAGGAGAGGAGGTACAGAGGGGGGGAGAGGAGGTAGGGCAGGGAGGGGGGGAGAAGAGGTAGTGTCTAGGGGAGGGGGGGGAGAGGCAGTGGAGCCAGGGAGGGAGAGGAGGCAGGGCTAGGAGGGGGAGAGGAGGTAGTAGCTAGAGGGGGGAGAGGAGGGTAGTGGCTAGAGGGGGAGGAGGTAGTGGCTAGAGGGGGAGAGAGTACAGAAGGACAGAGAGGGGCTAGAGGTAGGAGGGAGGTAGGTTAGGAGGGGGAGAGGAGGTAGGGCTAGAAGGGGAGAGGAGGTAGAGGAGAGGGGGAGAGGAGTAGAATAGAGGGGAGAAGAGGTGGAAGCTAGGGGAGGGGGGGAGGGAGAGAAGGTAGGAGGGGGGGAGAGAGGGAGAGGGGTTAGGGAGGGGGGGGAGAAGAGGTGGGTGCTCCAGGAGGAGGGGGGGTGGGAGGAGGCAGAAGCTAGGAGGGGAGAGGAGGTAGTGGCTAGAGGAGAGGAGGAAGTAGTAGGGAGGGGGAGAGGGAGGGGTATGGGGAGGTAGAGGGGAGGAGGGGTGGTAGGAGGGGGGAGAGAGGAGGTAGTGGCTAGAAGGGGGGGAGAGGAGGTAGTGGGAAGGGGAAGAGGAGGTGGGGTGGTAGGAGGGGGGGGAGAGGGAGGTAGGGCAGGAGGGGGAGAGAGGGTAGCTAGGGAGGGGGAGAGAGGAGGTAGGCTAGGAGGGGGAGGAGAGGTAGTAGCTAGAGGAGAGGAGGTAGTGGCTAGAGGGGGAGAGGAGGTAAGAGGGGGGAGGAGGAGGTAGGGTCAGGAGGGGGAGAGGGGAGTGGCTAGGAGGGGGGGGAGAGGAGGTAGGGGCAGAAGGGGGAGAGGAGGTAGAAGAGGAGGAGAGGAGGTAGTGGCTAGGGGGGGAGAGAGGCTAGAGGGGGAGAGGAGGTAGGCTAGGAGGGGGAGAGGAGGTGTGGGGAGGGGGGAGAGGAGGTAGCTAGGAGGGGGAGAGGAGGTGGAGCAGAGGGGGGAGAGGAGGTAGGAGGGAGGGGGGAGAGGAGGTAGTGGCTGGGGAGGGGGGAGGAGAGGAGGTAGGGGAGGGGGAGAGGAGGAGGGTAGAGGGGAGAGGAGGAGGTGGCTAGAGGGGAGAGGGAGGTGGGGCAGGGGAGGGGAGAGGGAGGTGAGAGAGGGGAGGGGGAGGAGGGGGTGGCTAGGGAGGGGAGAGGAGGTAGAGGGGAGGGGGGAGGAGGAGGTAGTGGCAGAGGGGGAGAGAGGAGGCAGTGGCTAGGGGGGGGAGAGGTAGGGCTAGGGAGGGGGGAGAGGAGGGTAGTGGCTAGGAGGGGAGAGGAGGTAGGGCTAGGGAGGGGAGAGGAGGTAGTGGCTGGGGGGGAGAGGAGGTAGTGGCTGAAGGGGAGAGGAGGTAGTGGCTAGGGAGGGGGAAGAGGAGGTGAAGCTGGGGAGAGGGAGAGAGTGTAGGGTTAGAGGGGGGGAGAGGAGGTAGAGCTAGGAGGGGAGAGGAGGTAGTGGCTAGGGAGGGGAGAGGAGGTAGTGGCTAGGGGAGGGGAGGAGGAGGTAGTGGCTAGGGAGGGGAGAGGAGGTAGGCTAGGGAGGGGAAGAGGGTGGGTGGGGAGGGGGAGAGGAGGTAGCTGGGAGGGGGAGAGGGAGGGCTAGGGAGGGGGAGAGGAGGTAGTGGGCTAGGGAGGGGGAGGAGGAGGTAGTGGCTGGGGAGTGGGGAGAGGGAGGTAGGGCTGGGGAGGGGGAGAGGAGGTAGGTGGCTGGGGAGGGGGAGGGAGGTAGTGGCTAGGAGGGGGAGAGGAGGTAGGTGGCTAGGAGGGGAGAGGAGGTGGCTAGGGAGGGGGGAAGAGGAGGTAGAGCTAGGAGAGGGGAGAGGAGGTGGCTAGGAGGGGGGGGAGAGGAGGTAGGAGCTAGGGGAGGGGGGGAGAGGAGGTAGTGGCTAGGAGGGGAGAGGAGGTGGCTGGGGAGGGGAGAGGAGGTAGTGGCTAGGGAGGGGAGAGGAGGTAGTGGCTAGGAGGGGAGAGGAGGTAGTGGCTAGGGAGGGGGAGAGGAGGCAGTGGCTAGAGGGGGGAGAGGAGGTAGTGGGCTAGAGGGGGAGAGGAGGTAGTGGCTAGAAGGGGAGAGGAGGTAGTGGCTAGAGGGGAGAGGAGGAAGTGGTGAGGAGGGGAGAGGAGGTAGTGGCTAGAAGGGGGAGAAGAGGTAGTGAGGGAGGGGAGAGGAGGTAGTGGCTGGGGAGGGGGAGAGGAGGTAGTGGCTAGAAGGGGAGAGGAGGTAGTGACTAGGAGGATCCAGAGTGGGGAGGGGGGGGGGGAGGAGGTCAATAATTAATAAACATTATTGTTTTTTTATTGGATGATTAGTGTAAAGAATTAATTACTTAATTTTTATTGATAGTTACTGAGGTTTATAGTTTTATTTTTTACGGTGATTAAATGAGGTAATTAAATGTATTCCCACCCAAACACACACACACAGACGGTGAAAACTCTCCTCTCTCCTCTCTCAAAAAACAAAATATTCTTCCCTATCCTGTGTGCAATGTGTTGACTTATTCAAGGCCAATTAGGTGACCGCCTGTATTTTTTTTTAATCCTTCACACAACCCGGAGGAAAACGCAACTATTCTGGATTCTCAATAACTAGCTCCTAGTAAATTGTCTTCCATCTGACTGTAGGTGAGAGAACGCCGCTAATAGCGTCTCATGAAACAAAGATATGAAAAAGAAAACTGATAAATTCATTACAGCCGACACACTCTATCTCCGTATTAAGTGTCTCGAGATGTCAAGATCACAGAGCGACACGTCAATAAGTCCGTGTCACAATAACGTCAAGAGGCGAGCTAGAGGTATATCCTTAGATCAACCTGATGACTAGTAAAAAAATTGTGGTTAAACATTACGAGCATCACCTGGTTATTTCATACGAGGATTAACCAACCTTAGCGTTAACCTAACCTAACCTCAAGGAAATATTAGTGGTATCTTAGAGACTGTCAATCAGAGATGTGATGAACAACGAGTCGGTGGGGATATAAACAGAGATTAGAGTCTGTAATCCTCTTCTAGTTTCACCTGATGGAGGAAAGCAACTCAAGAGACGTAAAGGGGGTTATTGACTCTTCGTCAGCCCACACTTATAGGAATGAATGATACCAACGGCGGTCTTCCAGCTATGTGTCTGCCGCGAATGGTGACGGAGATGAAGGCTGCCAGATAACAAGTCTGTCGTCTGAGTATAATGTAAACATTTACTTACTCTGGGAAATTAGAGGATGTACTGTATGGGTAGATATGTGCGGAATGAAACTGTAATATAGCACACACACACACACACACACACACACACACACACACACACACACACACACACACACACACACACACACACACACACACACACACACACACACACACACACACACACACACACACACACACACACACACACACACACACACACACACACACACACACACACACACACACACACACACTTATATAGTCAGTATCTTAGTTACATCCATTAAAGTGTGACTCGAATTATCTCTGATGTTATATGACCTACCTATGTCGATAGGTATAAGCCGATTAATCAGTCTTGATTGTGCGAGGATTTTGGGATGACCTACATTGTACTTCTACCTAATCATAGCTCCCTCACAATATTCTCGAAGGATTTCTATGTGATACAAAATTCTCTAATTGCAAATACAACACAAATTATTCATGTAGTCTTATTCTATGTTCGTATAACAGTGAGTCAAATTTAGCAGAGGTTAACACAGTATTATCGATATCATATCTACCTACACGTACTATTCAGAGAGTGTCATTAATTTCAGGTGTTTGGATCGAGGTTGTGGAGGTGGAGGCAATGTGGCCTGTGTATTAGGGTTTAAATTGCGCTGCGCTCGATAGTTCAACCCTCGAGTGCAATGGGTGATTGCACAGCCACGCCACGTACCAGCACGCACACACACACGCAGGGGTCACAAATAAAAGGCTTAAATTGCTAACAATGACCTTAGTTGTTACGGGTGATGAATCTAATCTAATCTAATCCAAACCTAATTATACCATTGCCTCACATACAAAACTAATATAATCGACTTAATTTATTATAATCTCTCTTAACTTCTGCCTAACTTAATCCAAGTTAACTTAACATGAACTAACAGGGCACACTCAATACGCAGTCAATACACTCAGTACACAGTCAACACACTCAGTACACAGTCAATACACTCAGTACACAGTCAACACACTCAGTACACAGTCAATACACTCAGTACACAGTCAACACACTCAGTACACAGTCAATACACTCAGCAATGCAGTCAATACACTGTACACAGTCACATACTTAGTACACAGTCAACACACTCAGTCCACAGTCAACACACTCAGTCCATAGTCAACACACCTGTACACAGTCAACACACTCAGTACACAGTCAATACACTCAGTACGCAGTCAACACACTCAGTACACAGTCAACACACTCAGTCCACAGTCAACACACTCAGTACACAGTCAACACACTCAGTACACAGTCAACACACTCAGTACACAGTCAACACACTCAGTACACAGTCAACACACAAGCTCCTGGAAAGGTGTCTTCGACTTTGGTCAATAAATATCCTGCACAACACGATTGTTGTACCGTAGTGTGTGTGTGTGTGTGTGTGTGTGTGTGTGTGTGTGTGTGTGTGTGCACGCGTATGTAATAATAATAATAATAATAATAATAATAATAATAATAATAATAATAATAATAATAATAATAATAATAATAATAATAATAATAATAATAATAAACGGTTTATTAATAGAGTTGCAGCCGGTGGCTGAAAATATACAGACTTACATTTGATTTAGACATATGATATAATATGCATTGAATACATTTACAGGGCTGTACAGTACATAAATCAGGAGTTGTTTATTATTTTAACAATAGATGGGATGGTGCTGTTCTTATATCTATTGGTGCGGGCTCTTTTGGGCTGAATTTTGTTGTAGTGGCGGACTGCGCGAGTTGGGTGGGGGGCTGCAGGTGGCAGGAGGTGGCGATGGCGAGGGTGGTGCAGTAGTCCACTGCCAAACCCAGCTAGTGCTTGGTGGTGGAGGTCACTGAAGGATGGCATTTCCAAGGTGGAGAGAGCGTTGGTGTAGCCGGAGTATTCTGCGCCGAGCATGATTCTGCAGGCCCTTTTCTGTACCTTCTCTAGCTGACGTTGTTGGGTGGAGTTGAGAGAAGACGACCTGGCTGGTGACGCATACGTTAGTTTGGGGAGAATAAAGGCGTTGTAGATGGTCCTCAGCTCTGGCGTGGGTGTCCCAAGTGACCTAAGTCTTCGTAGCATGTAGAGACGGTACGAGGCTGCCTTGACTGTGTTATTTACATGGGCCTTCCAGTCAAGTTTGTTGTCTATAGTTACACCCAGGACTTTGGCAGACTGCACCAGCTGGAGAGGATGGGCACCCACTGTGACTGCTGGGGCTTGCACTGGAGTGGGGCGATATTGATGTGCATGACTACGGTTTTGGTGTGGTTGATGGTGACCGAAAATTTAAACATGAAACCCGAGGCACCGACTCTATTCGAGGCACCGACTCTATTCAGAGATAGTGAAAACCAAATGTGGGGTAAAACAGTGACTAGTAACGTGTTGTAAGCAAATAGACAAACTAAAGCCTAATAAGTCACCTGGTCCCGATGAGATATTTGCCAGAGTATTAAAGGAATGTAAGGAAGAGCTTAGTATGCCCTTAGCAAAGTTGTTTAACATGTCCTTAAAAACAGGTGTAGTACCAGAATCCTGGAGGATAGCGAATGTAATACCGATTTTCAAGAAGGGGGATAGATCACTATCCTCTAACTACCGCCCAATCAGCCTAACATCAATAGTAGGCAAATTACTGGAAGCAATCATTTCAAACTCTATTCGAAATCACCTGGAGAAGCACAGATTGATCAATGATTCCCAGCATGGCTTCACAAGCGGACGTTCTTGCCTAACTAATCTATTAACATTCTTTTCATCAGTTTTCGAATCGGTGGACGAGGGGCACAATTATGATGTGGTATATCTCGACTTTAACAAAGCCTTCGACAGAGTCCCCCACGAAAGACTAATTAGAAAGGTAGAAGCTCATGGCATCAAAGGTGACACCCTTAAATGGATTAGGGCGTGGTTACAGGACAGGAAACAGCGAGTGAGCATTAACGGCACTAAGTCCCATTAGAGCAACGTCACAAGTGGAGTTCCCCAAGGCTCACTACTTGGACCATTATTATTTATTATATACATAAACGACATAGATATCGGCATTGACAGCAACATAAGTAAATTTGCTGATGACACTAAAATAGGACGTGTTATCAAATCTGACGAGGACTCGGCAAAACTACAGGAAGATCTAAACAAATTTTCGAATGGTCTGAAAAATGGCAGATGAAATTCAACGTCGACAAATGTAAAGTACTCAGTATAGGAGATGTAAACAGGGAAACCAGATACCAGATGAACAACGATGCCATAGAGAAATCCGACTGCGAGAGAGATTTAGGAGTAATGATAAGTAGGAACCTTAAGCCAAGTAAACAATGTGTTTTTGCTCGTAACAAGGCTAATAAAGTACTTGGGTTCATACAAAGGAGTGTTAGTTACAAGACTAGCGAGGTCATCCTAAAACTGTATCTTGCGCTTGTGAGACCACACCTGGATTACGCAGTTCAGTTCTGGTCACCTTATTACAGAATGGATATAGAATCATTGGAAAGAATTCAGAGGAGAATGACAAGACTAATCCCAGGCATTAGGAACCTTGAGTATAGAGACAGGTTAAAGCATCTTAATTTGCACTCCCTCGAGAGACGTAGAGCGAGGGCGACCTGATAGAGGTGTATAAATGGAAGGCAGGGCTAAACAAAGGGACATTACAAAGGTACTCAAACTATCCAACCAGGAGCGAACTCGTAATGGTTTTTAAATTAGACAAATTTAGATTTAGGCGTGAAATAGGTAAACACTGGTTTGGAAACAGAGTAGTGGATGAATGGAACAAGTTACCAAATATCATCATTAACTCGAATACGCTGAATTGCTTCAAACATAGGTTGGATGCTCAAATGAGCAATAGGGGTTGGGTGTAAACGGGACTGCCCAGTATGGGCCAATAGGCCTGCTGCAGTTTCCTCCATTCTTATGTTCTTATGTAGTCCATGCCTGTAGCCTGTCCAGGGTGCCTTGTAGCGTGTGTGTGCGTGTGTGTGTGGGCACTAACTCACACTTGGGTGCCCGGGCCTGTCTGTAAGGTCGTAATAAATTATCAGCTGTAGAAGTTATCATTATAAATATGTATACAATCTGTGAACCATTTTGTCCTTTTTATACCAGGAGCGAACTCGTAACAATGGCTTTAAATAGACAAATTTAGATTTAGGCGCGAAATAGGTAAACATTGGTTTGGAAATAGAGTAGTGGATGAATGGAACAAGTTACCAAACATCATCATTAACTCGAATACGCTGGATAGCTTCAAACATAGGTTGGGTGGATATATGAGCAATAGGGTTTGGGTGTAAACGGGACTGCCCAGTATGGCCCACTGCAGTTTCCTCCATTCTTATGTTATGCTGGAGAGACATGTCTTGAATAATGACCTCTGACCTGTGACATTTAATTAGAATACCTCTACCAGTTAATTATTAAGGTAAATATTAACCCTCCCATGTATCTAATATACTATAGGACTAGGCGTGTGTCTGTCTGTCTGTTTGTGTGTGTGTGTGTGTCTGTTCTGGGCAGCCGAAACGGCACAATCGTTTTTCATCAAACTTGGTGGAAAAATCGCAAAAAAATCGTAGAGTGGAACAAACCTGGTCCCATGTCGATGGTTGCCTTAGGAAGGCATTAGTTAACAATTTTAGTTACGATGGAAAACGATGCAAGTTTACGGACTTGGCGCACCCTAATTAACCATGCAAGTCTACGGACTTGGCGCACCCTAATTAGCCATGCAAGTCTACGGACTTGGCACACCCTCATTCGCTGTAAGCTGTCACGAGCTTTCAAACTCTCACAAAGGCATGAACGTGCCCGCGATCACTTGTTAAACCTGTAACTCTTAGTGTTCTTGTGTTAGGGTGTGGCCATAGCATGATCAGGTAAATCAATGATCTGAACAACACCTGCTGTTTTACCCCTTTGACCTCATGCAGGTGATAAATGAGGTGCTTAAGTGTAATTGATTCCCACCACAAGGTTATACAAGTCTCTTCTAAAAACTGAGAATAATTATCTTTGAATTTGTTATGATTTATGAACATTTATGAAAACAAAAATGGTACAGTCAGTCAAATACTATCTTTACTTCGTCAGTTGCGTTATATTGTCTAACACTAATTTTATATTGGGTGTTTGGTGATATTGGTGAATGTATTGCTGCTAACTGAACCAAATTACCTAATACTATTAAAGGGTTCCGTTAAGTTATTGGTTTAATGATATTTATATTTCTTTGGTGAGGTTATGTAGTAGATTGCCTGTTTACCTTATATAAATGTGTAAACACTGCCTTAGTTTTTTTTTGTGAAGGAAGCACTACAGGTATTGACTGGTCTGTGTGCTTGTTGGGTGTGTCAAGGAGAGAGGCGTGTCGTAAGGTAGCGTTGTGGTGTTGTCTGATTCTTTGTCGCAAATTTCACACGATGTTTACACAATATGTAGTAGTTACTTAGTTCAACATCACGTTCGCTATAAGTGAATACCATCAGTGTATACTTAACTGATCAAAAGTTAACCTATTCTAATATAACCTAACTAACCTTACCAAACCTAACTGACCTAATCTAACTTAACCTAATCTAAGTAAAGTTTGGTTGAGTTACCGAAGGACATTCCGATCATAAATTAATTTCTCTTCTTACCGTTTTTATTTCGTAGACAAACTTATTATCTATATATTGATCAAGAGAAACGTATATATACAGTACAGTCGATTAAATAACTATCCTTACAAAATGTGTTAGACAATATGACACAACGGACGAAGGATTTTAACAACCCTACCGAATCAACAGGAGTTGCATTGTGGAATTCATCGATCCTCTCAAGTACAGATAATTTGATGATCGACTGTACATGATCGTTTAAAGGAGTTCCTTGTTGAGTCTACGGCGCCCCACCCAGAGTACACAATGGTAAGTTATGCACTTGATGATTGGTGACGACCCTTCCAACCCACCCTCCTTCCAACTCCACCCCCTTCCAACCCCCTTCCAAGCAACCCCCCCTTCCAACCCACCCACCCCCCCCTTCCAACCCACCCCTCCACCACCCCCTTCCAACCCACCCCCCGTCATCACTATCACACCACCCTCAAACACTCAGTAAGTCGAGGGCATTGGAGCCACTTGCCAGCAGACCCAAGACACCCGAGGGGACGCCAAAGGGACACCAGAAAGACAATCGAGAACTTTGGTAAAATTTAACTCAAAGCAAGGTCACAAGGTCACAAGGTCACCAGGAAAGTAGAAGGACCCGTAGAAGGACTCCTGCCTACAGTAACCCAACACGACGTTATCAGGATACCTATACAGGAATCTTCCGGGTATTATGTATATTTTATTTTTAGTTCTTGTATAATATGCTACAAGCTGACGCACTTTCATCACATTTCTTTTACACATTATAATAGTATATAGTGATGAGAGAATCTAACTCGGCCATGACTTATAAACATGTTCAAAATATATGTACAGTAGCTTACACTTACACCTGGTACAGTAACTGGAGCATTTTGTGGTGGTGCTCATTGGTTGGTGTTTAATGGTCAATGGTGCTTAATGGCTGGTGGTGCTTAATGGCTGGTGGTGCTTAATGGTCAATGGTGCTTAATAACTGGTGGTGCTTAATGGTCAATGGTGCTTATTGGTCAGTGGTGCTTAATGGTTGGGAGTGCGTAATGGTCAGTGGTGCTTAATGGCTGGTGGTGCTTAATGGTCAATGGTGCTTATTGGTCAGTGGTGCTTAATGGTTGGGAGTGCGTAATGGTCAGTGGTGCTTAATGGCTGGTGGTGCTTAATGGTTGGTGCTCAATTTATTTATCTACCGTGTTTCAGTTGCTGTGAGGACGATGGCCAGTGTTGGATCTCTACACCTGCTGGTCTGTCTTCTCTTAAGTCCCCAGCTGGCTGAAGGTAAGCTGGGGTGATGTACAGTATGCTGGGGTGATGTACAGTGAGCTGGGGTGATGTACAGTATGCTGGAGTGATGTACAGTAAGGTGGGGTTATATACATTAAGCTGGGGTGATTTGCAGTAAGCTGGGGTGGTGTACAGTAAGCTGGGGTGATGTACAGTAAGCTGGGGTGATGTGCAGTAAAGCTGGGGTGATGTACAGTAAGCTGGGGTGATGTACATAAACTGGGATGATTTACAGTATGCTGGGGGTGATGTACAGTAAGCTGGGGTAATGTGCAGTAAGCTGGGGTTATATACAGTAAGCTGGGGTGATTTACAGTAAGCTGGGGTGATGTAACGTGAGCTAGGTGATGTACAATAAGCTGGGGTGAGGTACAGTCAGTTGGGATGATGTACAGTAAGCTGGGTGATGTACATTAAGCTGTGGTGATGTGCGGTAAGCTGGGGTGATGTATAGTAAGCTGGGGTGATAAACTGTAAGCTGGGGTGATGTACAGTAAGCTGGGGTGATGTACAGTAAGCTGGGGTGATGGCATGGTAGTTGATAATATACTGCTTTAAGAGATTATTATTTAACTATATCACTCAACGCGCCCCTTGGTGAGGCAGTATGGAAGGCGACGATTATCTCTCTAGTGTTGATAGCTGGAGACCATGATTTATCTTTATTGATGAAGAACTAATTGGTAAAATTTCTTGTTTTGCAGGTGACCAGATGGGTGAACCTTTAGACAAAAATGTGGAATTGGCTGTTAAAGACGACCACGAACAGGGTGATGCAACAGTAGAGCTTATTCAAGAGCAAAACAATCCCGAGAACCAGATAATTAACTTGGTTCCAGATGAGAAGAATGAGAGGCAGGTGGAAGGCGTGAGTGTGGACCAAAATCCCTTTAGATCGGTGGGAGGTGTAGACCATGACTACCAAAGTCTCTTTAACAACTTGAAAAAGAGTCAGAACCAGATGATGGTGGTCGATGGTGAACCTCCAGACCAGAACATACTTGGGTCGATGAAAGACACGTATTTAAACCAGAGAGAAAATGGAAGTGTTGAACAAGAGGACCAAGACAACCAGGTGACGGGGATGGTTTTTAATATAGACGGGAAAGATAGTGAGGCGTACGTGGAGGGTCACTTCCTATTGCCTGAGGACCCCAACACCATCACCCTCTGCTTGTGGTTAAATCCCTTTAAATGGTTTGTGTACAACATGGTCCTGTCTGCTTCCAACTTCGAGGTCAACCGTGAGTATTCTGCCTGATGAGGTTAGGTTCGGTTAGGTTAGTTTAGGTTAGGTTAGTATTATGCCAGCAATTATAACGAAGGTAGGTGTTCTAGGTTATTCTTATGAAACGAGGACGTTGCGAAACACAGTAGTTCATAATATAACTAATGTGTTTAAACCATTCAGCGTTCTCGAGAGTTTAGAATTTGCCGCTGGGGAACACCTGCAGCATTAAGTGAGTTACTAAGAGTTCTGTTAGTTGAGGTATTGTTAAACTTTAGCTGCAGGGGTGGGACAGTGTTCAGGTGAACTGTTCAGGTGGACAGTGTTCAGGTGAACTGTTCAGGTGGACAGTGTTCAGGTGAACTGTTCAGGTGGACAGTGTTCAGTTGAACTGTTCAGGTGGACAGTGTTCAGGTGAACTGTTCAGGTGGACAGTGTTCAGGTGAACTGTTCAGGTGAACAGTGTTCAGGTGAACTGTTCAGGTGAACAGTGTTCAGGTGATGCAAACAACACTTGACCTTAATTTATCATACAGTATTGAAAGAGACAGAGTTAGAATAAAAAACTAATTATTGCTATTAATATGCATTCCTTTTCCTGCCTTTCCGACGCCTCTGCAACGTTTGCTGGCGCCTCTACGACGTGTGCCGACGTCTCTACGGCGTGTGCCGACGTCTCTACGGCGTGTGCCGACGCCTCTACGACGTGTGCCGACGTCTCTACGGCGTGTGCCGACGTCTCTACGGCGTGTGCCGACGTCTCTACGGCGTGTGCCGACGTCTCTACGGCGTGTGCCGACGTCTCTACGGCGTGTCCCGACACCTCTACGACGGGCAGTTAATAATGGAAAAATATCGCTGTCAAATTACAACGTCTATTACATGGTATTTGATGCTGTAGTAGAAATCCGGGTGTGGTCTCACGTGTGTACAGTCATTCACGCACAAGGAATTAACCTCTTCCTGGACGCTAAAGAAGCCAAAGTAACGACCTTCAATGGTTTTTCTCAAGAGTCGATAGCTTACGTTCCTTCTGGTAACATAACCGTGGTCGTATCCAAGTCAATAGCGACCTATTTTTACTCGGGTTACATTGCCGACCTTCAGATGTTCCCAGTGGGACTCACTCGACAGCAGGTGCAGGACGTTCGTGATGGTCGCCTCCACAGTACCAAGCTTGTCATAGATAGAGTGGAGACCAACAACAGCCATCAAGTTTTAAAATCTTTCTCCCTCGACGAACTCGTGAATTCACGAACAACGTATAATGTTCTCCTTTTCCCAGAGGAAGCAACATATGTTCAGGCATATGACATTTGTCTGAGTTATGGCGGGTCGTTGCCAGACATTAGAGTTCACGATGACGACGAGGTATTTCGCATATGTTTGGGAAACTATAAAGACTATCCAGTGGACATGTGGCTGTTATCCCCATCATTTTCAGAAAATTCTGATGAAAAGAACTGTGATATGCTGAGTTCTCAGAAAAATTTTAACTTCAAACATGTTTATTGGTTCTGCAAGGAGACATCATATATGATATGCTGCCTTGTCCCCAGAAATACAATAGTTACATTAAAAGGCGTTAACGTGGGGAAAGAAAGCAGATTTGTTATTGTTCAGGAGCATTATACTCCCAAAAATCAGACTCTAGAAGGAATAGGAAGTCTAAGGGTAACCTGGAACGAGTCCCGTATACAGATCCAAAGAACGAGCGGCGAAATACTGTACTGGAAGATCCCGACCAAAGTCCATTACTTGGGTCGCAGCACTTGGCTTGACTCGAAAGGACAGCAATTTAATCTCAGCTTCAGCACCTGCGGCCCCAGGGACTTTACCTGTTCCAACGGACAGTGTATCCCTCTAGAGCAACGCTGTAACGCAATACCAGGTGAATGTGAAGACTTCTCTGATGATGATGCGACTTGCTGGCAGTTCAGGGGCCACTCCGAACATTACTATCCTCTGAGGGCCCCAAATGACCCCCGGGTGAATGTAAACCTCCAAGTAATTTACGTACGGCATGTGGACGTCAACAACAATTTAATACAGGTGAAGGACTTTCTTAGGCGACACTCATTTGAGATGTTTCCATAAGTTAACCCTCTTGTACTGTTCTTAAGAGGTACTATATTGGTGCCAGTATCATATATTTAAGCTTAACAATAGGCCTATGTGTTTAAACTCTACCTAAGTGTAATTAATTTTAAACCCCAACGTACCAGACCTTTAATGATTGTCCAAAATGTAGATTCTTGCAGAATTGAACACACAAGTTGCAAAATAAATTGATTCTTGCAAATATTCAAACTCATTGAAAACGTCAATCTTGAAATATTCTCTTATTTATAACCTGTAAGATTAGTCACAAGTCGCCTGGTCAATGACGAGACAAGACTAAGGGAGAAGACCGCACAGTATGACGATCTTGAGGATTTTATTTCTCAGACAGACAGACACAGATATTCTCATAACTACAGGAAGATCTTCGCTATAAATTGAAGTGAGTATGATGACCTAACGTGACCTAACACTTCCCGTAGGTGGTGATGGTGGTGACCCTAGAGTGGCGGGATGAACGACTAACATTCCATAACCTCCGACCTACTTCATCCTCTTACCCAAACACCTTTAGCTATGAAGACCTCCAGGGCTTGTGGCACCCGATCATATACTTCCCTGAAGGAAAATTTGAAGAAAACCTCGACATAGAGACGGGAATAAACATAAGATGGTCTGCCCAAGTTATCCCTGAGACTAACGGCACACCTGCCCTCGTCGAGAGCTATGAAGGTGAGATGAATTAGTTAAGATGAAAAATACGAACCTAAAATTCATTGCCAGATTAAGACATAATAACAAAAATAAGTTGATAATTGAATAGGTGAAGGGACAAGGCCGTCTTCTGGATGGTATTGCCATTAATATTGTTATAATTATCATCATCATTACTAAAGTGCAGTTGTTACTTACACAGCCTTGGAGTACCCTGGTAGTGACGTTATCCTCAAGATACGACAGTCAATGAGTATATCATCTTTCTGCCCATATAACCACCTGGCCTTCCCGTTTGACGTCCAGGTTAGTCATAGTATCCTAACCTAACCTTACGCTTACACCACCCTACAATATAAAGGCTAAAACAGGAGTAACCACATACAAGATCGAGAATGAAATAAAACACACAGTCACATTACAACACAGGCTACAAGGCCGTCAGTGCTGCGCTTGTTCACCACAACTATCGGTGTGAGGAGGAGTGTGGGGTCCTGTGGGGTGGTGCATTGTTCTTACCAACCCTTGCAACTAAGAAAATGGGAATCTTTATACTATCGTCAAGTAGTTTACAAAAAATGAAGCAGCAATTATGCATTACCAACACGATCTATGACCTTGTGATGTCCCTCCTTGCTACCCACAACATCGAGTAAATGCAAAGTTAACAAGTAAAAATACAGAGTGAATAACATTGGGTTTAAAATACGTGGATGCAGCAAGGAGCACACACTCAAGAATCACTGTTTGTGACAGACAAATTTAAGTTATGAAAGAGATAAAAAGATTATCATGTAAACTAAGTAATTTAATAACATTTATATTAAGTATTGATTAAGTTAGTTAATTAGGTACATTAAATAACACAAGTAAAACAAAATATGTAATTATCAAAACAAAAGTAACAACTAACCATTTATCAAAACACACCAGAAAATAACCGGATTATTCTTACTTTAAACATTAAATACACAAACTATAAACAACAACACATAAACCTGATAGAACTGGCAGCTCAGGTAGCAAGTCTAGGTTGAGATGGCCAACCACAAGGAACCAGGATTTAGCGCCGTAGTCCACTACCATCAAACCATCACAACACCACCAGCAGTAGTCCTTAATACAATTCGCCGTCCACACCCCGGGAGACAAGAGACTCCGGCAGACAAGAGATTCCGGCAGCCGGCTACCGGGCAGATACACTTGCCTCGATACCTTGGTTTCATAGTCGGATAGGAAACTGGCTCTAAAACGGTGCTCACTGGGGTCAAGTAGCTTCGTGAGACAGTTTCTTCTCCTGGTGTCCAGTTGGAGCAAGTGATGGTTATGTGGTAGCGTGAGGAGGGGACAGAGTTGTCACACCTTTACTAAAACCATTATTATTTTGACTTTATACTAAATCTACTGGATTACAAACATTTAGTTCCCTTACATAACTTATATTTACACAACTCGGTCATACAGGGCCTTGAATGAACACACACACACACACACACACAAAGTATACCAGCTGTCACTTAATCTGCTTCCTGTTCCAGCTGTGTACTGTGAGTGTGAAGCTGAAGGGTTACGGACCTCCTCTGCTAGCCAAGGATTACCTGGTTGTGACGGGACGTGAACAAAATCTTCCTGTGTTCCGTCTGGTGCCCGTCCGCTGCGCCTTCAACGAATCTTCGGTGAGCAGGTCTTGTTGGGGAGTCGAGGACCTGCCTTGGTCTCCGTCAGAAAGATGGTGACAAACAATGGTCTTACTGTAAACAAGAAGGTCAGATGTTGATTGAAATATACTCACTGTCATGATTACTTTTATACTACTACCTTTTTTTTAAACGTAGCCTCCAGCCTCCCCCAATAGTCTCACCTTTGCCGCCATTTTATTACCTTAAAATTCAATATACTAATACAAAAGTAGCTACCCTGGAGGCCTAATCCTCAGGTGATTCAGGAAAGTAATGATCCCGTTTTTCACATTTTCTTTACTCTTAAATAATACCAATACCAGTTATGACGTCTTGCTCCCTAAAAACTGACTCCATAACCCCACTCATTTCGGTACAGATCAACGACACATCTGAGAGCCTCCTATAACCTGAAGATGCTACTGACCAGTTTATATTCCATCTCAACATTTTTCACCTTCCCTTACACGTTAATTAATTAAGGACACACCTGTATGTAATCAACCTGTACATTTCTTACGTATTAAACTGATATTCCTCGTGAAGAAAGAGTGGCTATTATTGTGTTGATGGCGCTAATTGTTGACTACCTTCTGTGTTATAATGACCAGCTGAGTGTAAGTAGGTGTTATTTGAGAAGGTTTAGACATGAGGTTAAAGAGACATGATAATTATGAGTATGAGAGTAAACGACCAGTGGATGTTGTTCCTATAGGTGTGGCAAAAGGTACTCAGGTCACACGAATAGTTATTTCCTTACAAAATGTTGAAGAAAAAGTAATTTTTCTCATAATTTCTTTAAAACAAATTACAAAATCTTTTTAACATGACCTTTATATTTAATTGACTTTATTACCGGCACACAACTAGCTGATTAATGATAATTGGTTTCATATGTTGATCTGAGAAAGATTTAAATGAATTTACTCGTATTTTATCATGGTAGCCTTTGTGTGCCCCTCCCCCAGATGGTGGTGGTGGCGGCGTTGTTACTAGAGAGACGGAGCGAGGCCTTCCTGCTGTCAGTGATAGGTCCGTGTATAGTGCTGGGGCTACTGGGTCATCTCTCCTTCCTCGCCTTTCCTCTCGACCAGTTCAACGAGCGGACCTCCACCTCCTCTCCTCCCCTCATCGTTGTGGCTGCTCTTTTCTCTCAGGTGAGGAAACGAGGAGTAAGGTACGTGAGAGATACTTCCTTCCTCACCGTCCAATCCCGTATATACCTGTATTCTTACGTAAATATGTAAATCACTTCCATTAGACGGACTTTATCAAATGATCTAAATACTATTAAACATCTAACTATAATACTCAACTTTGTTATAAACAATCACAAGATCATTCAATACTGACCTAATGTAACGTAACGTCACGTAACCTAACATAACCCAACAGACGGTGAGCAACTTGCCGGCGACAGCTTCCCCGAAGGCCATCGACGTCTGGTTTTTTTACTTCATTCTTCGCTTCTTCCTCTTCTTCGTCTCTCACTGTCTGGTGGAACTAAAGCGTCGCCGAGTCTCCGAGTTTCAAAATCAGGATCAAACCACTGAACAAGAACTATCCTCATCAGATAATATCTCTGAGAGTTCATTCGTCGCCACACTTCAAGAACCCAACCACTCCATTACACAACTTCCTGACTCAACCTCCACCGACAACGAGAAGAAGAGACTCAGGATCTCTTATCCACAACAGACATGGATGGTAGACTCCTCAACCACAACGGGTCAAGTCATCACCAGTCATCACCTCACAAACTGTCAACTGGGTCAGTCTCTTCTTCAATATGTTACTCGACGTTGTGTTCTTCTTGGCCTTTTATTCATACATAGATCATAAGAATTCTGAAGTACGAAGTCGTTTTGATGAGTTTAATATCTGTGACGAGCAGCCGTAGATGGGAGGCTTGATACAAGAGATGTACATCGTCTTAAAGATTAGTACTGTGTTGTAGTGAAGATGAAGGTGTTGAGAGGGAACCTAATGAACATAAAAACAGTTCTAAAATGCTTGACCTTAAGAATATTGATATGAAAAATGATAAAAGAAGAGACAACATCTATTTAGTAGTTAGAAAAAACATCATCGTCTTCAATGACTTACAGCTTAAACCATCGACCTCAAGAGGTTTCTAGTTTACATGTTCGTTCATAAAACAGTTGATGATTTTAATATGATGTTAAAAAATTATTATATATGTACTGCATATTATACAAATTGGTCAAAACTTATATTTGCATAGAGAACGTTACTATGACAGTACCAAGTGTGGGCTGTAGTCCAGACAAACAGTGAAACAAGTTCTGGTACACTAAAGGTCCCGTACATGTAGCCAGTATTTGCTAACAGCACTTAACGCAGAACCGACCATCTGACTGACTGACTAATAACCAGACATGTGACAAAGAGAATAAAAGGAACTCAAGTGTCTAGCCAATCCTAAAAAGTATCGTTGAGTTGATCTTCGTCCTAAGTTTCATATTCTTTCGTACGCTTGTGGTCTCGATACCTTTTGAATTGGCTGTATTTATATTCCTAACCATGCTTCAGATGTCAACATAAGCTGGTTAAGAGTACAGCATTAACTACCAACACTTAATGGTAGTTTTTATCGGCAACCAATCATCTGGTCTTCAAGATGCCATTAACAGATTAATACAAGTAAGTCAACCAACACACTCAGTCTGATGAAATTACTTGTAATATGAGCTAAAGTGTGTTGTTTATAGTGTTGATGATGATTCAGTATATACAGGAAATAAATTACGTCATATAAGGTGAAACATTACTACATGTACAGTATTATTGGGGGTTATATCCGGGTTATTTAAGTCTTCATATATATATTGTTTCTTATTTTTTATTCCTTTATGTATTTAATTATACCTAAATCTGGAGTAATAATGGAGTGTTATTGTTTATGTCTGGTCGTGATGTAAGTGAGAATCAGACACTCTCTCTCTCTCTCTCTCTCTTTCTCTCTCTCTCTCTCTCTCTCTCTCTCTCTCTCTCTCTCTCTCTCTCTCTCTGTGTTAATATATGTAGCTTTAAAATATAATTATATAGGCGTAAAAAAAGTATTTGTTAGATAAAATAATAAATAAATGAAGAATTATGATAAACGTGGTGACATATTCTGTATTCACTGTAACAAGTCTATGTTATTATGTAGTGAGCCAGATGACAGATGTGATCAATGTTAAGTTAGGTTAGGTTAGGTTAGGTTAGGTTAGGTTAGGTTAGGTTAGGTTAGGTTAGGTTACATTGGCTAAAATAAAACTAATAATATTTACTTATGACAAAATGTTTCCCTACACCAATGTTGTGTGTAAATAACAATTCAAATTACTGCAGAAAAAAAAATATCAGAAAATATTGGCGGCCAAAAATACCTCAACACGTGACGTAGATGATTGTTGACAGAGAGAGTTTTATAGTCATAATTCTCGACCATAATACTAAACAAAGTTGGCCCACACCTGATGGCTATGTATTAAAGAGACAGTAAAATCACCAACTATTAAATAAAGACAGATATTGTTTTTCAGTTAATTTTCTAAGAACTTCTAATAATATCTTTAACATCAATAAAAAATATTTCGAGAATAATGTATAAACCATCCATATGAATAACACATATGCATGACCCACATGTATAAGCCTGCACTTTATACATATTATACAGAAAACTTACGTAACTTCTTAAGCTATATCCAAATGAAGTTTTATATTTGAGTAAAGAATAATTCAGACTACGAACTATGGCTGACGGGTTCAAGTCTCACAGCTCTAAAATATATTGTGGGAAATATTAAATAATATGAGAGGAATGGCGGCTGGAGTTTCGACATATAAAGAGTTGTGGGGGTGGACGAGGGTGTGGGGGTGGACGAGGGTGGGGGTGGACGAGGGTGTGGGATGTTGACGAGGGTATGGGGGTGGACGAGGGTGTGGGGTGGACGAGGGTGTGGGGGTGGACGAGGGTGTGGAGGTGGACGAGGGTGTGGGGGTGGACGGGGTGTGGGGGTGGACGAGGTGTGGAGGTGTGGACGAGGGTGTGGGGGTGGACGAGGGTGTGGAGGTGTGGACGAGGGATTGGGGGTTGGTCACTGTCAAGATATCTGGAACATTTGTCTCTGGTTTTTGAAAATTGTGTTTTGTGTAAAAGACTTGGTCTATATACCCCTGAGAAGACTATCTGGAAGAGGGAACACAATCTAGATCCGACGGAGGAGACAGTTCAACCTCTTTTGATCGAGTTTATTAAGTCACAAAAACTGGGAGATGGACAGGCACATGACAACACAGGGACAGAAGGAACTATACTGTTGATGAAACAATTGATTTATTTTGTGTGCTATCTGCTCTTATTGTACGGCCAGTATTTCTTTAGTATGTTAGGGAGCATATCAGTAGGAGGCTTTAAAGGTGATTCAGTTATACTCCAAAGCTCACCTAATTTGGGGTGAAAGATATATATCCAACCCTGGGTGAATGGTGTGTAATATTTATGGGTTTATATTGAAGGTTCATATGAGGTAACGTAGCGCTAATGAGTTAAGGTTCATTTGGGTCATTTGATTCATATATTAGACTCAAATATTGTATCGTGATTGTTTACAAACCTACAGTACATAATTAATCTATTAAATCCTTTGATGATGATGATTTAACCCTTTGATGATGATGATTTAACCCTTTGATGATGATGATTTAACCCATTGATGACGATGATTTAACCCTTTGATGATGATGATTTAACCCTTTGATGATGATGATTTAACCCATTGATGGCGATGACTTAACTTTTGATGACGATGATTTAACCCTTTGATGACGATGATTTAACCCTTTGACGACAAAAAACTCTTCCTCACACTGACGACGGCCAGAATCCTTACCAAAAGTCCATGGTCGTGCCGAACCAGGTGGCAGGGCAAGCATGATACCCAGGAGGCCAGTTAGAAAGTCAAAAATACCTTTTTCTAGCGTATTTGTGTGTGTTTATACCGATTATAACCTTCATATCCGTCGGAAATTGGCCGGTTTTTTTATCGATTTTTTTTCCGTAGGGCGTTTTCCTAAAAAAATAATGGCTAAGCGAATACAAAATGCACAAAAAAAACATAAACCTGACCTAACTTAACTGACTCTCACCATATGATGGAATCAATTATTTCTTACCTTATTGGCCGTCTCTTTGTCTTTGGGATAAGGGACGAGTTACGGCAATTCCACATATGTTGGTCTTGACGACATTTACATTCGTTCTTACACTTTGGACACTTTACTGAGGTCGGGAGAACACAATGAGATCGAAAACATGCTATAGTTTCTTCGTTTTTTCCCCAAAACTCGTAATCGGCTCCATATAATTGAACTGACTCCCATCGCAGACTTCCATGGTCGGAAATGAATTTGAATTTGGATATATGAGACAGATAATAAAAATCGAATTTGATTGGACCAAAAATACCGCGAATTAAACCACAAATCATTTTAATTGGTTGCCAAAAAAAAAAACGCTTTTGATTGCATGACGTGTGATGATTAAGAGACACGCAGTGTAGGAGGTGAGGTAGGCGATAATGGCGGAAGATTAATGGAAGAAAATAGGGAAAATTTTGTATAAGCTATCTCCGTTATTATACATTTCCGACTGTAATGTAATAGAAGAAAATTATCTTATAATTAGACGTCTTATTCGAATATGATAATAGATTAGGAGTAGGAATGTGGGGTGTGAAAAGACAATAATACCATATAAACAATATAAAAAAATGATACAATAAAAGCAAATTAAAATTCCGACCACAATATTCACTCTCCACCCATCACCAACTTGTTTTAGGCTCAGAATATAATGAAACACTTCACAGTTTTCTGATTACGTAATTGTTTGATGAGTTAGCTGGAGGTTGTTCTAAGTCTTCAAGTCAATTAATTAGTTGAGAACAAATCTGAATACTCATTATCTTACTTAAACAAGACAAAGGCTATTGAAGCTTTGCCGTGGGCCGATAATTCCACGAAATACCAGTCAGTCAGTCAGTCAGTCAGTCAGTCAGTCAGTCAGTCAGTCAGTCAGTTAGTTAGTTAGTTAGTTAGATTGATGCCTTAAAATACCTTTGTTTGGGGAGGTTGTATCTACACGTCTCCCATCACCCCTTCGCTAGTACAGTAATTACTGGTGTCTTGTATGTGATAGAAGACTGTCGATTGATTAGACAGAAACAATGTCGACACTAATGTTCAATATTTAGTGAAGTCTCCATTTAACGGACTTCTCTCTCCACGTAATCCGTTAGGTGAGGGTTTTACATTTAACATACCATTGATATAAAGACTTTCATCTCTATATTGTTCAATAAATGGAAGGTTCACATCTAACGGACTCTCGATATTATGGACTTTCCTCTTCATATAATCCGTTAAATAGAACTTTCATCTCGGGTTTTGATCCTGGTAGGCTGCCGTATTTCCCATCTCCCTACAAACCAATTGACCCCCAGTGGCTGTTCAAAGCATCAAGATCAAACAGATCTCATTACTACGCAGTCTTCAGTGGGTGAATTAAACTGAGTAAAATGACAAGCTCACTGTGAGAAGGTCTGCAAGTCAATGATTTCTGACCATAAGTGATGTTGACGTTGTATGAAATGAGGTTACTTGTGTGAGGCAGATGACAGATGAAGGTTAGGATATACTCTATGTGTTGACCCGTGTGTACCGAGGCTAGAGGGCAGAATGACATTCACAATCTGAATTAATGAGTATTATAACTTACAGTCAAGGAATAACTCTGTATTATCGGTTAATTCACTAACTGCATTGGCTTATCATTGCTATTTCTTTCCTTTCTCCATCACTCCCTTTCCTCTATCTACGCCATACTCATTTCCCCATTCCCCATTTCCCCTCCTTGGTCCCTTTCTCTCCCCTATCTACGTCATCTCATTTCCTTCCTCACTCCCTCCTTCTTTTCTTCTCCCTCCATCCCTTTCTCCTTCCTTCACTTCTTCCCTTTCCCCTTTCCCTCCCTTCCTTCCTTCCCCCTTCCCTCCCTATATAATCAAACCACACCTTCTTATCCCCGGTAACTTACTCCAGAAGAAAGCCATCACCGCTCGCTCATTATAATTAATATACAGTTGTCCTTCTGAATCAACACTAGGTAAAACCAATTAATTTCCGGCGATGGATCTGATCGAATCGTCGGTAGCAGCGGCCAAGTGAATTCCAGGAAGTACTGTTCCAAATACAATAATTCTTCGTTCATCCTGGGTTTGAAGATAATATGACAATAATTCTTCTCACAATGACCAAACAGTGGAGTAACTACTTGAGACTAATAACAGATTAAAAGGTAAATACTGTACTGACTGTCTAGGTCTGCCCAGGGCTTGGCGAGCTATAACAGGGTAAGGCCTCCTGCAGGGTGCCCGGTACTCCTCCCACCTCTCCTCCACTATAACCCAACACAGGGCTAGACGCGTGCCAGTGTAGCCCACAGCACCACACAGCACCACCATCATCGGCACCCCAGCCCATCCTGAGGAACACAGCAGTTATGAGTCACAGCACCACACAGCACCACCATCATCGGCACTCCAGCCCACCCTGAGGAACACAGCAGTTATGAGTCACAGCACCACACAGCATCACACAGCACCACCATCATCGGCACTCCAGCCCATCCTGAGGAACACAGCAGTTATGAGTCACAGCACCACACAGCAACACACAGCATCACACAGCACAAGCACCACCACACAGCACCACACAGTATCACACAGCACCACACATCACCACACACCAACATCACTCAGCACCACACAGCACCACTCAGCACCAAACAGCACCAGAGGTAGATCAACACCCTTTGAGGATGAGGTTTTAACCATTTGAGTATGATGGTTTCACCTTTTGAGGACAATAGTTTGACCCTCCAGGACTTAAAAACAGAGAAGAACCCTAATTTACATACAGTAAATCCTCCATATAACGGCTCTCTCTCCATATAACGGCTCTCTCTCTCCATATAACGGCTCTCTCTCCATATAACGGCTCTCTCTCTCCATATAACGGCTCTCTCTCCATATAACGGCTCTCTCCATATAACGGCTCTCTCTCCATATAACGGCTTCTCTCTCCATATAACGGCTCTCTCTCCATATAACGGCTCTCTCTCTATATACGGCTCTCTCTCCATATAACGGCTCTCTCTCCATATAACGGCTCTTTCTCCATATAACGGTTTCTATATATAACGGCTCCTCTCTCCAAATAACGGCTCTCCCATATCGGCTCTCACTCTCCATATAACGGCTCTCTATATAACGGCCTCTCTCTCCATATAACAGCTCTCTCTCCATATAACGGCTCTCTATATATAACGCCCTCTCTCCATATAACTCTCTCCATATAACGGCTCTCTCATATCTCCATATAAATAACGGCTCTCTCTCCTATATAACATATAACTCTCCATATAACGGCTCTCCATATAACCTCTCTCCATATAACTCTATATATAACGGCTCTCTCTCCAAATAACTCTCCATATATCTCCTTCCATATACGGCTCTCTCTCCATATAACGGCTCTCTATATAACGGCCCTCTCTCCATATAACAGCTCTCTCCATATAACGGCTCTATATAACGCCCTCTCTCTCCATATAACGGCTCTCTCCATATAACAGCGCCTCTCCATATAACGGCTCTCCATATATAAGCTCTTCTCTCCATATAACGGCAGCATATAACGGCTCTCTCCATATAACGGCTTCTCCATATAACGGCATATAACGGTCTCTCCATATAACGGCTCTCTCCATATAACGCTCTCTCTCCATATAACGGCTCTCTCTATTCTCTCTCCATATAACGGCTCTCTCTCCATATAACAGCTCTCATATATCTCTCCATATAAACTCTCTCCATATAACGGCTCTTCTCCATATAACGGCTCTCTCCATATAACATCCATAACGGCTCTCTCTCCATATAATATCGGCTCTCTCTCCATAACGGCTCTCTCTCCATATAACGGCTCTCTCTCCATATAACGGCTCTCTCTCCATATAACGGCTCTCTCTCCATATAACGGCTCTCTCTATATAACGGCCCTCTCTCCATATAACAGCTCTCCATATAACAGCTCTCTATATAACGGCTCTCTCTCCATATAACGGCTCTCTCCATATAACGGCTCTCTCTCCATATAACGGCTCTCTCTCCATATAACGCTCTCTCCCGGCTCTCTCTCCATAACGGCTCTCTCCATATCACGGCTCTCTCTCCATATATCCCGTTAGATGGGAACTTAATATCTACCGGACTTTTTTCTCTATATAGTTCGTTTAAATAGAGGTTTACATAGTTATTGTTAAAGAACTTATATAACAACTCTCAAGATTTTTAGAGACAAGCTTGATAATCTCTCCAGCTTTTCATTCAAAGGAGAAAAAAAATCTTTCGTTGGATATTTACAGCTTAAAGTTTTTCCCGGGATGAGTGTTCGATAAACTTTTCTTTTGAGGCTAAAATGAAGGTCAAGAGTTACTCCCTCCACGACGCTGTCTCAATGAACAGCTGCTCATCAACGCGTCTTTGTTGGGCTCAAGGGAGTCTCTCTCTCAATGTGGTGCTGATTAACGTGTCTTTCTTTGGGGTCGAGGGAGTATTTCTTTATCTCTCTCTGTTCCTCTGTCTGTCTGTCTCTTTGTCTTTCTCAGTCTGCCTGTTATAATTCTCTCTTTCTAGTGCGTCTGTCTCTGTCTCTCTTTTGGTTGTATCTTTCTGTTTGTCTGTCTGTCTGTCTCTCAGTACTTATGACAGGTTGAAGAAAGAGCCGCCAGGGGGTGAGGGGGTAGAGGTCAGGGCTGCACTTGACAAGGACAGAGTCAGGTCATATGGCACGGTGCCACTGATAAGGTCGACTGGCAGGTGACCCTAATGTTTTTCTGTCAGGTCAATTTTTCACATTGGGATTTCCTCTTTCTCTCTCTATATATATATATATATATATATATATATATATATATATATATATATATATATATATATCCCCAAACAGTGTATAAAGGCAGGTAAGAACCACATCATTAAATCAAGGTTAAGAAACACCTGAGCCAACTCCTCCATTACCTTAACCATCACAGAGGGATTTTCGACCTTACAGTCAAACCTCTATATAACGGACTTCTCTATAATCCGTTAGTTGGAGGGTTTCACATTCAATGGACTCTCGATATAACGGAAATTTATCTCCATATAATCCGTTAAACAGAGGTCTCACTGTATCAATTTGTGTTAGTTGTTCGGGGCAAGAAAATGAATGTGAATGAAACAGAGAGAGAGAGAGAGAGAGAGAGAGAGAGAGAGAGAGAGAGAGAGAGAGAGAGAGAGCATCAGGTGAGCATTACAGTCTTACACAGTTAGACATAGAAACCCCACACCTGTGAGCTAATCATCTGGGAAACCTTTTATGGCTCCCTGGGTGACTGTAATTGTACTGGTGACTGTAACTGTACTGGTGACTGTAACTGTACTGGTGACTGTAACTGTACTGGTGACTGTAACTGTACTGGTGACTGTAACTCTCACACACACACGTCTTCACCTTCAGGCTCCTCTCAGCACCATAGGTCTTCTATTTATTCTTCATTAAGCCTCAGGTGTCTCCTCATTGCTCACCCCTCCCTCCAGCCTTCTCTCCCTCCAGCCAGCCCTCCCTCCCTCCCTTCCTCAAGCCCTTCCTCCAGTCCTCCTTTCCTCCCTCCCCTTGGCCCAGATCAGATCAAATCTCTTTTAACTGATTTATTTTTTTCCCATCAAAGGGAAAATCTCTCTCCCTTCTCTCCTTTCACAGACATTTTCCTCCTTTAATCCATCCTTTCAGTAATTCTTCCTTTATCAGTGTTTCTTTTTCACTTTCTTTATTTTTTCCCAGGAGGTTTGTTATTTGTTTTGGATTTTTGTCATTCGTTCACTAAGGGGATAAATTGATTCCTGTAAGTTCATTACTTTTAGTCTGTTAGGAGGAAGGGGGAGAGAGAGAGAGAGAGAGAGAGAGAGAGAGAGAGAGAGAGAGAGAGAGAGAGAGAGAGAGAGAGAGAGACCCTGTGCAAAACGTTCGACTTGAATTTCTGCCGAGAAGTTGTTATGGAAGGACAATGATGCTATGATATAAATTCAAGGTAGAGAGTTTGACCCTATTATTGTGTCATTAGTGATGTAGCCAATGCGTGAGATTATTATTATTATTATTATTATTGCTTTCTTGTTGTCGATCGGAAGGTAGATTAGATGGAATCATTAACCTTCTCTGTTGACCGTGAGACGTGCTGGATTAGAATACTAAACTCGTGTAATCCAAAATCATCCTTGGAAAAACATACCGAGAGTAAACACACACACACACACACACACACACACACACACACACACACACAACGCACACACACACACACACACACACACACACACACACACACACACACACACACACACACACACACACACACACACACACACACACACACACACACACACACACACACACACACGTATATATATACATTCATATCCTGCACTCGTAAAAACAGATGAAATACAAATCACAATAAATTCTCTATAACTGAAAGAGTTGTTTGAATAATTCTAACGGAATTTTAAAACTACCCAAATACAGGTTCATTGATTAGTACAAAAATGCTAATTACGTCAATTATCGTAAATTACTCAAAGTGGAGACTGATTATTAATGCAAGCGAAAAAAACTTATCAAGGGACTCAATTTGCTTCAATTTCAAAGGAGATATAGAATGGATGATTGTATTTTAATGAATGTTAACACGTTTTGTAGCAAGGGTGTAAAGTAAAGCACATACTGCCACATTCATAGAGAAATCCAAAAAAAAAAACAATTTATTTTACGGAGTTCCATAAAAAAAAATTATTATTTCCCAAGTTAGAAGTGAGTATAAATTTAATCAGAATATTACCATTAAACCACCTACAAATACACGGTGGTGGTAAGACTCATGTACAAATCCAGTATATTTTTTTAAAACATATACGGTGAATGGGTAAGGCGATTAAACAGAATTTGGGAGTATATAGTTAACGAAGGTCAAAAGTCAACTATACAAGGTCAAATTGGTGCTGACCTTGAATAGTTGTTGTTGTTTGTCTTCATTCGTTTATTCCTCTCTCTCATTTCTTTTTTTCTCTCTCTCTCCCCCCTTTCATCCCGCCCTCTCCTTTTCCTTGTTCCTTTCCTTGCCCTCTCTCCACTTTCACTCCGCAAAAGTCTTTTATCTTTCATCGCCTCTTCTATCTCCTTCCCGTCTCCCTCTCCTCTCCTTCTTTCTCCTCTCCTCTCCTCAACCCTCTCCTTTCCCTCTTTCTTTCCTCTTTCTTTCCTTCCTAATTGGTGTGTGTGTGTGTGTGTGTGTGTGTGTGTGTGTGTGTGTGTGTGTGTGTGTGTGTGTGTGTGTGTGTGTGTGTGTGTGTGTGTGGATAGTAATTTTGAGTGCCAAAAAATGACGACAAACTGAACGATGAAACAAACAACTCAGAGAAAAATAAGAGAACCATTTATGCCTTGTTTTTGTTTTTTTTCCTTTCATTTTCTTTCTCACGCCTGGCTGCCTCCCTCTCAAGTGTGCTGAGGACGGTCGTAGATATTGCTCCCCGGGCAACTCAAGCAACATTTTCAGTTTGGATAGTAAAGGCTGTCAAGTGTAGTGCCTCTTTATTGGTCTTCTGAGAGCTGTATCTATACTACCCATTTTAACTTTATCTTCCTCCTTCTTCAACCTCTCTTTCTCCTTCATCCCTCTACTTCATATCTTTTCGTTCTCCATCCTATCTTATCTCCTATACCTACCTCCCCGATGCCTCCTTACAGCGTCATATCTGTGTATAAGTTGTGTTCATAGTTTAGCGTCGTCCCATAACACCAGTAACTTCCTTATCGCCAGCAGCATGTGTAGTGCATGGGTGTGTGTGTGTGTGTGTGTGTGTGTGTGTGTGTGTGTGTGTGTGTGTGTGTGTGTGTGTGTGTGTGTGTGTGTGTGTGTGTGTGCTATAATAGTTTTCTATAATGAATTCAGCATATGTACAATCATTCCTCCTGACGTCATAACCTAACCTAACCCCTAACCTAAGCTAACCTACCGCTATCACTTAAGCTGGAAGACTGTTCTATCGATCCAGGACCGTTCTCTTACGTCTGATCATTATTCTCAGGTACTTACTTTAGGGGCGAGGAGAACAATAAGGATCTTCTGCGTATGGTATCCTGCAACAATAGACACTGAAGGGTTCATTAAAACTGTTTTTCTACCATCTCCCGCAGACTCCTGTACAGTGTTGCCACACCACCTGAAGCGTATTTCTGGGTATCTTTGGTGTATGAACTTCCAATCAGGCGAGATTCATAATCTTTTGGGGGTGTACCGCATTAACATTAAGTAATTACTGACAATTGACCCGCCGCCGATTTTTCAGAGAAAGGGAGTTAAAAATGCTGCAATTTCACTGTCTTTACTAGTGGACATTGTCGTAGTTTTGGCAAATGTGTTAAAAAGTGATTATTTCTAAATTAAACCTAACCTAACCGTAGTTGATAGGAAAAAGTGGCAGAAACTTTGTCAGAAGACCTCACCTACCTAACCAAAGAAACCTACCTAACCCTACCAAACTTCCTAGCTGTGAGGCTTAACCCTACGATCCCCGACAAACTAAACAGAAATAATTCAGTATGATATGATGTAATTTTACTTTTTTTGTAGATGTGAGAACAGCTGTCTGGTTCGTGTGGCTCATAAACATACACTGGCAACTGGTGTCGATAGGAGATGATTGGCAGTGTACCTCCTCCGCATCACCACCAAGGAAGACAAAGTAGTGTGTGCCAGACAAAGTAGAGCGTGCCTAATCGCCTAATTATCTACCAAAGGAAGCAATTTCCAAATAAATGATTATCATATCAGAACTCACTGATGAAAATATATTATGAATATCAACACCAAAGCACATAACACATGGGCGGGTTAGTCGTCAATATTAGGGGTATATTTTCGCTTGTATTTCTATATTAAATTATTTATATATTTGGCTTACTCATGTTAAGTATTTCTCCCTATGTTATGTATCTTTTAGTTTATTTTTTTAATTATTTTTTATTATTCTTTTCATTTTCTGACTTGTTTATGAGGTTGTTTATCTAGTTATCCATTTATTTACGTATTTTCCTTATTCTAAACATTATGTATTTATTTATTCATTAGGGCATTCATTTAAGCCTTTGTTTCACGACACGTCTTCATTTTATTCATCAGTAACACTAACACAGCTGACTGGTTGATGAAAATAATTCCCTTAATGGTTCAGTAGTTATAAAAGCCTTTAAGATTATCGCGATTTATAACCCAAGTTTCAACATATTTTAGATAATTAGGAAATCCTGAGCTGCCCATCGGTATTCCTGACTGGGGGTTGGCGCCGCCTGCGAGAAGAGTTAAACATTACAAGAACATCAAGCCAAAACGTTATTACTTTCCTGTCAATTAGAAGACCAATAAGAGCTCCATATACAAACGATATTGCCGACTGTACGCAAACACTGTACCATCGTCAAATCTTCTGTAACTAGGACAATGAGCTGCAAAGTTAGTTGTTGCCAGATTACCGTAAGAGTTGGACTATACGTTTGCAGATGACGCTATGTGGAATTTTGTCCCAGAAGGCAAAGCACGGTCTAGGCTGCTTAAGTTTTCTCATAACTTATAATATTCCGTCAACAGATGGCAGCACCCTGAGTGATAGCGGTCTCTGCCTGTCCACACTTTCTTGATAATTCCTTCAAAGTTTTAGCAAAATTTCGTTCTTTTCTAAACAATACTCAGTAAGTGTGTTTATATTACAAAAAACTAATAATTGGTCGAAGTGATAGAGTAAAGCCTAGGTCAATGAACAAGGTCACAGTATGATCTGAAATTGTGTTCATTTATGCTATTTAACTTCAGGTCTTCTATAGTGAAAACAAAATTGTAACTCTTATGCGAGGGAATCACTTCTTCCCTCAGCAGCTGCGGCACAAGAAAACATCATAATTTTACCTAAACTTACTAAAACAAAAATGGAGGTCAAACACCACCGAGACTCTACCGTAACTAGGGAGGATTTATCGTCTCTGTGGTCAATGATCAAAATTAACGAACGAATCTCTGAGAAGTCAATCCTAACAGACACTCGAAGTCACATTAAGATTCGGTGTTTGAAGTATAAGAACAACTGATAAATGACGTTAATAGAGGGACGTTATTATTCGTTTGGTATATATTTCCTCAACTTTTCCCCTTCCTAGTGTTGTAGTGTTGGGTAGAGGTTTGGCAACTATAGTCTTATGTACAATATTAGTGATGAGAGTGGTTCAGTTGACCTGTGGTGGAGACGCAAAACTCAAGACTCGACTGTCGTGGAAAAGAGTTGTGTGAACCTTCTGGGACAACGCGCCTTTAGGTAAACAATATTTACATAAAATAAGTAAAAACAATGATATTAAAATAAATCCACATCAAGAGGTTTCTTACATGAGTGAAGAAAATATAGTATTATTAATTTGAGCGCCCGAGGCTAGAGGTTGTCTGCCATGAGGGAAGTATTGTTGTATTCGTGGAAGTTCATTTCTCTCCCTAACGCTCCTTACCTCACCTACACCACAGCCTATGCTTCAGTCAGATATGGTTGTGGGTAATTTTGAGACACGTGTTGTATTGTTGAACAGTGAATAGCTGTTGTAATTTTCCCTCTTGACCGATTTTATGAACTGAAGTGTGGATTCAATGAGCCTGCGTCTGGATCTATGTATTCAGTCGTCCACCAAAATGATGTAAGTTAAATATATTAAAATGACCATTTAACAACAACACAAAGACAGGCAGCAAAAGCAATGTCGAAATTAAAATTTAAAAATGTTCGGGAACCTTTCAGAATCCTGAACCGACCTCAGGATAACGAGAGAATAATGATTTCGTCAGGATCATATTACTAACATGTTGGTTGACTTGTTTACTGTGTGGAGCTGTCTGAAGCAGGACCGTTCCTCTCCTCTTGTAGCTAGAGAAGTGATCTCAAGTTACACCACACGTAACTCTCCTTGAAGTGGTACACCGCTTCTCCTAGACCCTGTAGACCTGTCCTGCTTGGAATTTCCATTTTCCAGTTAAGAGGTAAACTGATGGAAAAGAATCCTGATCTCCCTCCCAGTGAAGCGTTCTGTTTAACAATGATCTGGAGCGGCGATGTTTCTTCTCTCACCAACTGCCTCATCCTGACACGACACATCACCACCACCAGTACCACCAACACTAGCACCACCACAACCACCCCAGAACAACAACCATCATACGACCACCACTACCATCCATAGCATCACAAACCCCCACAACCATCACACCACCCCACCACCACCACCATCCCTACCACAAGACGATGGTAGGCCTCGGGATACAAGGTCAAGGAGGAGGATAGAGTGCGTTTCATTAACTTGGAGATAATCTTATTAAACCTGAGACACATCATCCTCGTCTTGGGTGAATGGCAGGGACTCTAAATTCAATTGTTGCTTCACTCAAAAGTTCATTTCGTTTCCGTTCGAGACTTTGAGAAAGGTGTCGAGGAATCTAGAGACACAGAGACGGAACCCAACATTGCTAAAAGTTATACCTGGGGTTGAGTGTTCATCATCTTTGTTTACCTTTGTTTCTCTATATTTATCTTCATTCTCTTTATTCCTTTCTCTTTATAATGGGAAAACAAATTAGAGAGAGAGAGAGAGAGAGAGAGAGAGAGAGAGAGAGAGAGAGGAAACCGCTTGAATAAATCTTTTTTCCTCCCTCTCCCTCTCACCCTGACCTTTACTCTCCCTCACCTCCCTCTCACGACCTCGAATTATTAACATGTATCGAACACCTTGACATAATTAACCTCTCGTTAGCCTTTTACCTCAGCTCATCGTTAAACATGTATTATCGAAGGTGTGTGTGTGTGTGCAAACTAGTTTATTATTATTATTATTATTATTATTATTATTATTATTATTATTATTATTATTATTGCGTGTATATGTTCTACTTCACCTCTCTCTCTCTCTCTCTCTCTCTCTCTCTCTCTCTCTCTCTTTGTCCTTGAAAACATAATTTGTTTCTCTCATAAATAATGAACTTCTCTTTATTTAATTATTCTTAAGAGATAATACTGGTACATGGACAGGTATAGGGTCAGGTAGAGGTGGAGACAATTACAGGTGTGTAGATGTGCATACAGGTATATATATATATAATAGTACAGTTACAGATTCAAGTACATAACCAGAGGGGGTTGAATCCTTGTCCAATTATCAATACGGTAGTTTATTGTTGGGTCCAATCACCACAAAGGTGTTCAGAATCCCGCCCAATCGTTCTCAAGATGCCTGAATTTTCGTCCAATAAACATCTAGATACATGTATTCCCTTCCAATCAGAATCTGGATCCTTTACTTAGGTTATCGTCCAATTACCGTTAAGTTAATTGCAACATACAGTACTTGTATTTTGAGCCAATTATCATCAAGGTGCTTTTGTCCTTGTCCAATGAGCATTCAAGTCCTCATTTTCTTGTCCAATAAGCATCAGTTTGTGTGCTATTCTTGGCCAATAAGCGTAACCAATCAACATATAGCGGAGAGAGAGAGAGAGAGAGAGAGAGTGTGTGTGTGTGTGTGTGTGTGTGGTGATAACTGGTGGATGACTCGTACCATGAGCTGTTTCTTGTGAACTATAAAATAATCAAATTGTAAAGAAATACTAAACTTGTTATCAGTCAAAAGCGAAAAAAAAATCATATAAACCAAATCATCAAGTCAATGTAAGTAAATTTGTATTTTATTTTTACTTACAGAATTTGGGTTTGTTCAGATGGAATGATCAGTCCAAATTAAGTTTTCACTGTTGAGTAGAAATAACGAAAAATACAAGAATAATAATGCGTAAGTCTGTCTCTCTCTCTTGCCATATATGCGTTCCCTGCGTGTGTGTGTAATGAATACTAAAAGTGTGGCAGCAACAAACACATCTTCCGCATAAACTAAAGTCAGTTGATTTCAATTTAGCTGTCCTTTCCTCCATACAAATGTTGAAATCATGTTCCACAGCACTGCATGAGGTTTGTGGCACTCGTTCTTCGTCATTCATTTCTTCAGTGTCCATGAATAAAATTAAATAAGAACTGAAATCAAGTGCTAAAAGACATACAGTATATAACAGTATTACCGTAAAATACGCTAAAAGACATACAGTATATTACAGTATTACCGTAAAATACGCTAAAAGACATACAGTATATTACAGTATTACCGTAAAATACTTTATATGTTTTAAAAATGTGTACCATTGTTTCAAAGCGTATACACAATTTTATGATTAGAGGGCGGCCATTTTGAATTTCAAAATGGCCGCCCTTAGAGGCTCAAGAAAAATTTGGCAACATATTTTCCTACACAAACTACCGGACTAATACTCTTCCTCCTCTACCTTACTCCAATTATCTTCTCTTCCTCCTCCCCCTTCTTCTTCTTCTTCTCCCCTTCTTCCTCCATTTTCCACCGTATTATCGTCCCACACCAAACACTAATTAAACGTACCTAAAATATTATTAAAATATGGTGTGGATTTTCCTATGATTTTTTTTAATTAGTGTTTATGTTATTAATGCTGGTTATACATTGTGCTCAAGTTAACACCATGGGTAGGAGGGATATTGTGCCCCAGTTAACACCATGGGTAGGAGGGATATTGTGCCCCAGTTAACACCATGGGTAGGAGGGATATTGTGCTCCAGTTAACACCATGGGTAGGAGGGATATTGTACCCCAGTTAACACCATGGGTAGGAGGGATATTGTGCTCAAGTTAACACCATGGGTAGGAGGAATATTGTGCCCCAGTTAACACCATGGACAGAGGGTTAGGTTAGGTTAGGGGACTGAGAAGAGCCACCTTTACCTGTGACTCAACAACTAACAGGGAAGTTAGAGCAGCAGGACAATGGTGAATCAAGCACAACACACACACACACACACACACACACACACACACACACACACCTGAAGGCAGATGCTATGAACCAACACAACTCTGATGCTCAACTGAAGCCGTCAGCACCAGCAGGAACACTGAGTCACTTCGGGCACAACGACCAGCCTACTGGTAGACAACAGAACAAGGTGGTCATTATGTTGTCAGGAGAACAATGTTGTGTTGAAGAGCTTGTTCCCCAGTGCTAAGTTTTGTGTGTGTGTGTGTGTGTGTGTGTGTGTGTGTGTGTGTGTGTGTGTGTGTGTGTGTGTGTGTGTGTGTGTGTGTGTGTGTGACTAGTTACAGAGCGTCGTTCTATTATTTCCTCACAATATAAACAACGAGAGTGCAGATGAGCGCAAGATGATTATGCTGAGTGCAACACAAGTCGTCTGCAATGTTGATATTATAAGCTGTTGCAATACCACACCATACAACGAACACCTCCCTCCCTTGAGTATATAAACGTGCGTTATATGAATGCTCTATATTGGTAAGTAATGTATTGTTTATGGTATATTTTATTCAACCCAACGTTATTAAACAAACAATGGATAAATCTCATCACTATATTTAAAAAAAAAGCAAAAACAAAAAGCGTTCGAAACATTCCTGAAACTATATTGACATTTCATTATTAGAATATTGAACCACAGCTCATACGTGGGTTTTGTGCGAGGCAACGATCCTGACCATTTCCCCCCATGAGTTACCGACCAGACTAGTGAGGTGGACGGTCCCTCCCCCCCACCTCTCCCATCGTATGAAAATTCCAATAATGTAATAATGTTTGTAATAACTTTTATTGCCTGTTCTCGTGTTCATTTCAGTGTTATTCTGTCTATAAGATGAACAATAATCCTCTATAAACAAACTTTGTATCTACGGTGTTCTATGTAGGCTATATTTATTTTGCCTTGAAATCGAATATAAAAATAATTTGAAACGAGAGGAATAAAGCGAGAAAGGCGAGTCTCTTTTGTTTTTACCTTTTCTCTGGTTTTAGTTTATTTTTCTTAATTATATATATATTTTTTTTATTTGGTCTTTATTTTCACTATTTTTTTGTGTGTGTTTAAAAGTTGTTAATAAGGGAAGATACGGGAAATACGGGCCATAATTCGGAGGAAAATTAAAAGTTTATAAGTGGTAATTGGGTTTTTTTCAACTTCAAAATTTGGATCTCATGGGAGGGGAGGGGGGAGGAGAGGAACGGAGAAGAGGATGAGGGTGAGGGGGAAGGGGAGAAGGGTGAGGGGGAAGAGAAGGGTATGTCAGGGAGGGGGAAGGGGAGGGTCATTATCTTTCATTTCTGAGAACTTCCAAGAAAAGTTAGCTATACATTTAATATGGTTGTATAGAAACACTAATTACGATGAGAACAAAAGATGTGACTCACAGATACAAAGCTTTGCATCAACAACAACTGGTAGGTTAGGTTAGGTTAGGTTAGTTTAAAAAAGCAACATAACGAGAAGACATTATCTGAAAAAGTCATATATTTTTGTTCAACTATAAATGATATAAGAAAACATAAATATCGACACTGGATGTATTCACCGAGTCATCACGTCACCAAATCGATATATTTGAAGTTAGATTATTTAGACTTGTTGGGGGGGTTTATGACACAGGTAAACAAAATAGAAAGGTTAGAGTGAATCCCTAAGAGAGTTCTGGGATGGTAGAGGCGCCGGAAGATGGATTGGGAGAATGAAAAAGGAAAGACGGAGGCTGACGGAGATAAGAGAGGAAATTGAGATGAGGAGACATTTTACAACACCAAAAAAATTAGTTGACAGGAGGTTGAGGTGACGAAAGAAGAATAGTTTGGTGAGGTGAAGGGAGGTAGGTGAAGGTGAAGGGGGGGGAAGGAGGAAAGGGGATGGGCTACCTCTTTAGTCTTTTATTGGTCAACACTCAACACTTCCCTCCCTTCTCCCTCCCTTTGTTCCTTAAAAATACCAAGCAGAATCTCCCTAAACTCAGGAAGGGGGACAAAACAGGAGAGGCTACGTCACGCTCTCCCACAATTTTAAGTAAGGAATTAAGCCTAACTTACCTGACCTGGTACACCTTTGTCACAGGTAGGCCTTCCACTGTCCAACCGCGACTCTGTAATGTTACCAGAGAATTAGAGTGAAGAGGGCGAGACCACTACATAATGGGTGAGGGTGATGGGTGATGAAGGGAGATGTAAGGGTGAGGGGTGAAAGGGGGAGAGGAGGGGATTGTAAGGGTGGAGGGTGAAGGGAAAGGTTGTAAGGATGAGCGAGGGGATGAGGAAGGGTGTAAGGGTGAAGGGGGTGGCTGAGAGTGGTATAAGGATGATGGGTGGATAAGGGAGGGTGTACGGATGAGGGAGGAGCCAAACAGGGAGAAATATGAAGGAGGGGTGTGAGGTGATGGAAAGGAATAGGAAGTATGTAGGGCGAGGAAGAAGTAAGGGAGAAGTGTGAGGGTGATGAAGGAAGGAAGGAAGGAAGGAAGGAAGGAAGGAAGGAAGGAAGGAAGGAAGGAAGGAAGGATATGAAGAAAGATTAGGAACAGGGGAGGATAAATCATAAATAAAGGAAAGTTAAGGAGAGGAGAGAGGAAGAAGTGAAGAGAGAAGGAAAAGAAAAAAAGAAAAATTGATGAAAATGAGAGAGAAAAAAATAGGAAAGACAAAGAATAAATAAAACTGAGGAGAATAAATAAGATAAGACAAATAGAAGGGAAAATAGAAAGTGGAAGAGAGATAAAATTGATGATGATGGGAGAAGCGGCACCAGGGTAGGACGACAGGTAGACTACTAATGAACTTCCTGTGACGTAGAGGAGGGAATTAACACAGGTAGTTGCCTGATTCATCCTCCGTGTCGAATAACGGAGAGAGAGAGAGAGAGAGAGAGAGAGAGAGAGAGAGAGAGAGAGAGAGAGAGAGAGAGAGAGAGAGAGAGAGTCTGAAAAGAAAGTGTTACGGAGCATAACATGAGGGAGGGAGGGGGGGGCGTTACTGTGTTTACGTTACATAACTTATAAAAAAAGGTAATTAAGCTCCTGTGTGTGTGTGTGTGTGTGTGTGTGTGTGTGTGTGTGTGTGTGTGTGTGTGTATCTGTGTGTGTGTCCTTATTGCCTTACATCTCTATATAAAAATCTTCCAATATTTACATACCACTAATAGATGCTATATCGAGGGTCCGTTATATCGAGGGTCCATTATATCGAGGGTCCTTTATATCGATGGTCCTTTATATCGATGGTCCGTTATATCGAGGGTCCATTATATCGAGGGTCCTTTATATCGATGGTCCTTTATATCGATGGTCCGTTATATAGAGGGTTCATTGTACGTCCATAATACATATTAGAAGTGGCAATTAGATGATTCAGTGAAGGTGTCCTGATTGGCCTCTTGTAGTGATGTCAGTCCATGTGTACAGTAGTGTTACAATAACCACATTTCTTCTATATTCAGGTAAGTTAATGAGCTCCAAATTACACCAGGTAAACCAGTTCTTGTTATACCTTTTAATGTGTGTATGATATATAACTAATTCTCAAACATTAACCTTTCATATTCTTCAATCTAAAATTTCTCATTCTATATCAAATCTTCATCTTGGACTGTCAGGCTGAGGTTAACACAATCAAAGCTACAGGTGTACTCAGGTGTACGCAGAGACGACCTCCCTTCACCTAGTCAACCCAGCAGGTAATGGGTTTAACAGCTAGATTCAACGCTCAATGTCCTGTCTGGTAGCAATGATCTGATTTAGGTTTGCTTGCATATTGTAATGGAGGAGAGACGGTGAATGGGAGGAGGGAGAAGGGGAGATGGTGAGAGGCTGGGAGAGTGTGGGATGGTGAGAGGGAAGGAGGGAGTGACGGTGGGATGGTGATGGAGTAAGGGAGTTTGGGATGATGAAAGGGGGAGGGAGACGGTGGGATGGTGAGAAGGTAGGAGTGAGAGGGAAGGAAAGAGTAGGATGGTGAGTGAGGAGGAGAGGGAGATGGTGAGAGTTAGGAGAGTATGGGGTTGTGATATGGGAGGAGGGAGAGAGGGATAACAAAAAATGAAAAAAAAATTATATTGTGGAATTTCTAAATAGCTTTTTCAAAATGTGTGTCTTTTTTGTTTACATCTTTGACGTGTTCTTGAGGCTATACACGAGGGAAGTTGTCGCAGGGATAAGATAAATACATCCTTTATCCCTTCAATATTTCCTTTCTTCTTATCACACTCTCTCTCCTTCACCTCCTTCCCTCTTTCCTCCGCATCATAGAGAGTTGAATAAGCCAGAAATCTATAATCTTGGCGTTCATTTCCTTACAGAAATTCCAACACCTAACCCCCCCTCACCTCCACCAACCCATCGACCCACCAACCCATCGACCCACCAGCCCACCAACCCATCGACCCACCAACCCACCTCCTGTAACCATTATTTACGCCACGACAAGTCACCAGAAATTCTTTGAGGTTGATGAGTCAGATGATGAAAGAGGTGCATAGTGATAAAGATGATGATGATGGTGATAAAGATGATGATGATAAAGA
Organism: Homarus americanus; assembly: GCF_018991925.1. Classification (NCBI taxonomy): domain Eukaryota; kingdom Metazoa; phylum Arthropoda; class Malacostraca; order Decapoda; family Nephropidae; genus Homarus; species Homarus americanus. Next base: position 1,332,397 of record NW_024715014.1, read on the forward strand.
TGAGGATAATAATGATGATGGTCATAATGATGGTGAAAATAATGATGATGATGATGGTGACTAGTAAGGATAGAGTTGTTTTTAAGTTAAAATGAACCACTTTATTGACTGTCCACAATGAAATTCCATAATATTGTAAATTTTTTGGTAAAGTTATGGGTAAAAATGTTTCAAATTTTAAACATTCGTGTAAAATTCTTCAACATTTGTGTATCCAAATACATCTTTTGTCATGTTTTCGTTAAAGAAATATCCAACATAAAATTTCAGTAAAAAAAAAACACTAATTTACTGGATAATCTGAGCTTTCACACGTCACCATCACACGTCACCCGTCACAATCACACGTCACCATCACACGTCACCATCACACGTCACCCGTCACACGTCACCATCACACGTCACCATCACACGCCACCATACCATCACACTGGATAGAAGCCCTCGTGAATAAAGTTTATGGAGGAGAATATAGGGTAAATGTCACAGATGGTGAGAGGAAAGTGGGGGAGGGGATGAGGAGGAAGATGGAAGAGAGGTCGTAATAAATGAGAGAGGTAGAGAAAGTGGGTTAAGAGGTAAGTGATACAGAGAGAGAGAGAGAGAGAGAGAGAGAGAGAGAGAGAGAGAGAGAGAGAGAGAGAGAGAGAGAGAGAGAGAGAGAGAGAGAGAGAGAGATATTATTACAGTAAACCAGGACCTAAGATCAAACCCTTCTACCAACACCCTGTACTGACCTAGATAACAAGGAAGAGAAATGTACGTATTACCTGTACCAAACTCTTGATTGACTCCTCACTTGATCCCGTGACCCTTTTCCAATCACCGTCTATATGTGAACAACCATGACCTGATTTACACATACCTGTAGACATGACTTAGGTTAAGGATTGTTTATAATTTTGAGAAGGTTTATAATTATTACGTTCACGGTTGGGCTGAAGTTTTGGGTCAAAATGTATAAACAAAAAAATCTTACGTCCATTTAACTGGATGACTCACATATAAGCAACACTATTATGGCGGAGATATTGTGCTGAGACTCTACTAGATGTGTGTCTTCTTATATCCAGTTAATACACTATTAGATGTCTTATGAGGACAAACCCTGGATCATGTCTCGTCCTATCACTAGAACAACGCCTGTCTGAATAATTAAGTGATCTTGGTGTTTTCTTGCACCAAACGATGACAAGACTATGGGAGATTCGCCAGACGAACTCATGCTCGTCATCTGCCTGCACTGGCACTATTATTCTATGTCATGGAGACAGACAGATTTATAATAGTACATAAACACAGGAAACTGCAGCAGTAGCAGTAGCAGCAGTAGCAGTAGCAGTAGTAGCAGCAGTAGCAGCAGTAGCAGTAGCAGCAGTAGCAGTAGCAGCAGTAGCAGCAGTAGCAGCAGTAGCAGTAGCAGCAGTAGCAGCAGTAGCAGTAGCAGTAGCAGTAGCAGCAGTAGCAGTAGCAGTAGCAGTAGCAGGGAAAAGGTTCTTGACAAAATAATAAGACAACTCAGAGACTCCGGCCATAAGTTTCATCCCGTCACATTTTTTTTTCAGCGTTATTAAAAACTTTTTATACAGTAAGAGACACGAGTCGAGTTTTCCAGCTCAGAAAAGTTATAAAATTAAAAAAAAAAAGTTGAAAGTTGTTGATATTCGTTGAGCTTTTAGTTGAAGATGTTTCATTGTATTAAAAATAGCGAATTCACGATCATAGTGAGTATGTATTATCTATGGTGATGATGATGGTGATGATGATAGTGATGATGGTGATGATCATACATACGTGCTATCTTTTTATTACAATCGTATCTATTATTTTCAATATCTTATCAAAAAAAAAAATAACTGACTGTGACATTGGGGTGATAACAACACCCCACTGTACTACTGACACGCATAATTATTTGTGGTATATCTCGTCACTTTCACATTGTTCAAGGCTTTCACACACTCACAGCACAAAGGACGACTCACACCAACACGACAATATTGAAAGGTGGAAACAACATACAATCAAGGACTCGAAAACTGTGATGTGACAATCCCTGGGGAAACTGTGATAGATCTGCCCAAATGAATTGAACTATGGACCAGACTGAAACTGACCCCAGGAATACTGACAAGAACTGGTTGTTATATACAGACACACGAGACTTGTTGATCATGACAGCTGCTAGGAGAGAGAGAGAGAGAGAGAGAGAGAGAGAGAGAGAGAGAGAGAGAGAGAGAGAGAGAGAGAGAGAGAGTCATCTATAAAACGTTCTATAATCATCACAAATGTATAATATGTTGTAGATTATTACATTGTTCTTATTTTTGTCAATGTTTATACAAATTACATAAACAAAGTCTGATTTTATCCCCAAATTAAAACTACAAAATAAAATAGCAATAAATCTTAGTTATATAAGGCTCTGTTAGGTTTAATATATTACCATTAACATAAATAATAAGTTAGCAACGGTGAAATAAAGTTAACAACAATGAGCATTAATAAGGCTAGTTATAATAGTAAACAATGTTATAAACCGCACTATAGTTAACAACAACACAATACAATACAACCATCACCACACATAACCTAACCTAACCTAACTACCACACTGTACCAAACCTTACCCTAAAAAAAAAATAATAATAATAATGTACTTTCCTTAGTTATAAATCCATTCATATATATTTTTTTCACATGACTCAGTGTATACGAATAAAAATTCCACCACACTGACCGCTATCTGCATTATCCACTTGTTATTCATTTGCGTCAAAAAGTAATCATGAATTTTTATATCCCCCGAGACAAACAATGCACCGAGGTCATGAACAAACAACCACTATCTCGTTTCTATTATGGGTTTGTTGTGTGAGTAATTGGCCTATCTCTATGGTGGTACAGTGTGGGTGAGGGTAATGGTGGTGTCGATAGTGGTACCTAATTTGGGTTTGTGAAAGAGGAGGATGTGGGAGGGGGGGAAGAGGGTGGGAAGGGATAGAGAGAGAGAGAGGGGTAGGTGGCAAGGGGAGATAGAGAGGGAGGTAAGACGGGGAAGACGGGGAGAGAGAGATGGGGTGGGAGGGGAGGGAGAGAGGGGAGGAAAAGGGTGAGAGGGGTAAAGGTTGGAGTGGGAAGGTGTAATTTTTATCATATGATACTTTTAATTATCTAAAAGTGGTTAGAGAGAGAGAGAGAGAGAGAGAGAGAGAGAGAGAGAGAGAGAGAGAGAGAGAGAGAGAGAGAGAGAGAGAGAGAGAGAGAGAGAGAGAGAGAGAGAGAGAGAGAGAGAGAGAGAGAGAGATTCTCCCCAATCCTTCAGTCATTCTTAAGATAATGAAGAAATTTTCCACATTTCTTCATTTATAAACTAGAATGATTCGTCTGTAATTTATATAGCCGTCTGTAACTGTTCTTTATGTTGATGTAGGAAATATTTGATCAGTGTTTATGATCATCGTACAGTTGAAAAGACTGAAAAATATTGACAGAAGATCATGAGGCTATTGTTATGGTTCTCGTTTTCTTTTAAGAGTAGACGAACATGTTTTACAATACTGAACAGGAAATGTGTTTTTCCTCGTTGCAACAGAAAGGCGGATTCCCGAGGTATCTAATATCCGGTAGGACGGAGAAAAGCCAAGGGGATGAAATTTACATACACACACACACACCAAGACCATGGTTACGCACATCAATCCGACGTTGTCCCACCCTCTTCCATTACTTTAGGTCCCAACACACTCCAGGTTGTAGACTCTTACTAAGCTCCTCGGCGTCACTATAGATAACAAACTAAATTGGAAACCACACGTCAGTAAAGTTGTCAAATCCTCCAGTTTCCGTCTCCACCTCCTCCGCTGACTCAAGTCCCTCGGAATTCCTGCGCCCGAGCTCCTCAGTGTTTACTCAATAATCATACTTCTCAAGCTCACCTATGCCTCCCCTGCCTGGTCTTCCTCCTTAAATGCCACACAACGTAAACACCTAGAAAAGGTGCATAAGAGGGCATGCAAGATTATTCTCTCCCCTTCCTACTCCACATATCAAGAGGCGCTCAACACACTGACCCTCTCGGCTCTCTCTGACCATCACCACGACCCCCTCTGCCAATTTGGTGAGAAGCTTCTGCACTATCCTCGACACTGGCTCCTACTACCACCCGAGGTCCCTCGTCCACGAATTGCTGTTCGACACCACAACCGCATCCAGCCCATACAATCACGTATTGATAGCAATAAGAACAACCCAGTCCCAACCATTGTAAAAATTGTCAATAACTTGTAATCAACTCCCATCAAATCTTACCTTTTGCACTGTCACTATGTTGAAATGCTCTGTAATATGACCTTCTCTCCACCTAGTTATTATATATCATATTTGTATCACATATGTTACTTGTGTAATATTTGTCAATCAAGAGACTCATTCCCAATTACGCAACTGTATATTTTCAGCCTTCAGGTTGCCATGCTCTTTTAATAAACCGTTAATTATTATTTTATTATTTTTTTTATTATCACACACACACACACACACACACACACACACACACACACACACACACACACACACACACACACACACACACACACACACACACACACACACACACACACACACACACACACACACACACACACACACACACGTCTTTACATATATGCATGAAGTTCGTGTAAATATTTACATTTCAACACCAACATTGTCTGTCCTTGTGGGGCACCTCACACATCAAAGGGCGAGGACAATGTTGTTATAAAACAAACATTCACGAGGTCTTCATGAAAATATACAGGACAGTGTGTATACAAGCCTTTAGAAACCCTGTGTATGTATATTTAGTGATGGTTCAGCTCTCCACTCCGCCTCCCTTCGCCAAAATAGACATTAGTAAGTTGTTTGATATTTTTGGTCAAGTCTCCCTCCGTCTGGCAGATCTACAATAGTTATTAGTTGGGGTGTGGAGGCAAGGATCACTAACCCCTTCCATCACTGACCCCTTCCATCACTGACCCCTTCCATCACTAACCCCTTCCATCACTAACCCCTTCCATCACTGACCCCTTCCATCACTGACCCCTTCCATCACTGACCCCTTCCATCACTAACCCCTTCCATCACTAACCCCTTCCATCACTGACCCCTTCCATCACTAACCCCTTCCATCACTAACCCCTTCCATCACTGACCCCTTCCATCACTGACCCCTTCCATCACTAACCCCTTCCATCACTAACCCCTTCCATCACTGACCCCTTCCATCACTAACCCCTTCCATCACTGACCCCTTCTATCACTGACCCCTTACATACTGCCAATAAAAATAAATAATCCGTATCTAAATTACACTAAAAGAAACATACATAAACAATCGTCAAAATAATTGTCTTGAGATAATTCTTTAAAACTCAGAAGAGAAATTACCCATAAATCATCATCCTTCCCCATTAGAATTTACGACGTTTCAATGATTTTTCGTTCCATTTCTAAAAAAAAAAAAAAAAAAATCTGACCAACTTTAGAATTCTGTTAATATCTTTCATGAAAAAAAAAATCAATATTTCCTTTTCTGCATATATTCTGTACGTAGGAACTGAAATGATGTTTAAAGAGTGAAAGTATTGTGAATCAGGGACACACTGCTATATGGGGGGCGGACACTGATAGAGATAGTGAAGAGGTAACACGGGGTGAAGGGCTGTGTAGATAAGACGAGAGAGAGAGAGAGAGAGAGAGAGAGAGAGAGAGAGAGAGAGAGAGAGAGAGAGAGAGAGAGAGAGAGAGAGAGAGAGAGAGAGAGAGAGCACTATTTTGGTAACATATATACTATTACTACTACTGTTTATCTATTTATAATAATACTAATAATACTAATAACATGATTCCTGACGATAAATATAACTTATATCATCTAATCTTACTATTAACAGTAAACAGCCGGACCTTATGTGTACAGCACGAATAAAAAACACGATTATAATCCTCAGTAGCCTATTGTGGTCACGGCTCCCACTCTCCCGGGGTGACTATCATAACAGGGTCTCAGTGTGATGGGTCGTGTCAGTAGCGACCGTGGCTTCTTTCCTTCCACAACAACTAGCATTGTACTGAGTGGCTTCTTTCGTGGCTAGTAGGGTGTGAGTCTTCCGTGGTTAGTTGGTGAGTCTTCCGTGGCTAGTTAGTGCTTGGATCCGTGAGTATAGGTAATATTTAGTCACGGAGGAAACATGCAGTGTCCAGTGCGTGTCAGTGGTGGTTGAAATAATTAGTTGGAAATGTAAAAAAAAATAAAAATAAAAATACTAAAATCTCAGGAAATAGAAGACTCTTTAAAAAAAAAAACTTCGTTAACAGAAAACCACGTAAACAGACGACTTTGTAAACAGAGTAATTCGTAATCCTTAAATTTATTCTGTAAGAAGTTAGTAACCAGCATAAAATACTACAACACACACACACACACACACACACACACACACACACACACACACACACCTGTCTGGCTGAAAGTGCCATAACCAAAACATAAAACACTATGTTGATTATTATTTTTTTTTCGTCTCAGACAGGCGAGTTTAAGAGTCTCGTGTACCAAGGGCGGGGACACTACCTACTATTCCTCTCTTGGTGGTGAAGTAGACTCGAGTCCTCCTCCACAGTGTTCAAGAAAAAGTAAAAAAAAAAAAAAGGTCTTTAAAATGTTCTCGGCGAGGAATCAGAGCTTGTGGGGGAGTGGAGGGTAATAATAGATTGATTAGAGATGATTGGTATAAACTTTTCGGAATGATTTGGCTAATCTGATGAAGTCTATGGAAGATATTATTACCTGTAGTCTAAAAAAAAAGAAATAGATACGGTTTTTCTTTTTTTATATCTACAAAGGTAATAAATAACTTTAATAATGTACATATTAAGTATTAACTACGATACCATATTGGATATTTACCCTCATGTATCATAGAGAAAATTAAACAAAACTTTACATTATGAAAAAAAATAACAAAATAAAAAATTAACGTAATGAAACACTTTAAAGTCTCAGGAAAAACACATGACGAATTATTTAAGTAACAATAAAAGTGATGGACAAGGGGCTCTCTCTCTCTCACCATGATGTCAGAGACCTACAGAGAGGTATGAGGTCGTTGCCTCCTTCTCCTCCTCACCATCATTCACACTTTGTTTCCTCTCTCCTTTACTCACCCTCTCATCTCCTCCATACCTTTATTTAATCCTTGTTTCTTCCTTACCCCCTCCTTCCTCCCTGCTTCTTCCTTACCCCTTCCACCCTACCTACCTCTCTCTAATCCCTCCTTTCTTTATTCCTCTCCCCTGTTTACTCGTTCTTCCACACATCTCCTTTGTTTTCATTCTCTCCCCTCCATCTCCGTGCCTCATTTTAATCCTCCCTTCTTCCTTTCCCCTCCTCCTTCTTGCGTACTTCTTTATCATCCTCTCTGCCCTTCTCTCTCCCTCTTTAGTGCTTCTCATTTATCCTATTCTATGTCTCTGTTAGGTTAGGTTAGGTTTCTGTCGCACTATTTTGTCTTGTAGCTCTCTGTGACTGTGTCTGTCTGTTTCTGTCTCTGTTTCTTTCTGTCTGTATGTTTCTTTGTGTTTGTCTATCTCTTTATCTGTCTATCTCCCTTCTTCCTTTCCCCTCTCTTCCATCTTCTCAACCTACGCATTCATCCTCTTCTCATCTTCGCTCTGATACTCACCATTTTCTCTCTAGCCTTAACCATCTTCCCCCCTCACACCTCACCTCCTCCCTCCCCCCGTCTTCCATCTACCTTTAACCCCTCACACTAGCACTAACCCCTCTTGATGGTGATAAGCGTCTCAAGGTGGCACTAAACTCTAACCAAGTGTGAGGTGTTGTAGCTACCTGACGCGATGTACTATGTTAAAAAAGTACCACGAACCATCACTAGGGGGGGAAAAAAAATAGCGCTCTTGTGGGTTATAAATTCCCTAGATTTATTTTCCCTTCTAAGGTAAAACAAAGACGTTATGTATTTGTATATAATTAAATAGTAACATAGATAAATATATTAAAATCTATGAAGGAATGAATTAGTGATAAATAAAATTAATATGAAAACTAGAAAATATTGAGAATGATGAAATAAGCAACAAAAATAAATAAAATTAATTAAAAAAAAAGGATTGAAATTAGTAGTTTTCTTAAATAAATAATTAATTAATTCATTAAATACCAATTATATACAAAGAGATCGAACACTTATCAAAACACATAAATATTATAAGTTAAATCAACTCTAAGTGAAAGAAATATAAATAAATAAATAAATAAATATATAGATAATTAAGTAAAAGAAATGAGACTACTTCCCCCTAAGAACAGATTGATGCGTCTTTCTGGTGACGTAAAGTGCCCGGAAATAAAATAAGCTGACAGAAATAAGAAGTATCCACCATAAATGTGTAAAAAGTTCCCGCCTTCACCAACAGAAAACGGAAACCTGTGTATAAGGGTCTTTCTAAATACACCCATGTAGAAATTTAATCTTAATATCTGTGTGACGCCACGCTGTAGTGACGTCATGCCATAGTTCCTGGTTGGACTATACCTGTGTGACGTCATGCTATAGTTCCTGATTGGTCTATATTTGTGTGATATCATGCTATAGTTCCTGGTTGGTCTATATCTGTATGACGTCACGCTGTACCTCCTGATTGGTCTATATTTGTGTGATATGTTAAAGCTATTAATATTTTTATTTCTCACTACAGAAAGTTCAGAAACATCAAGTGACTGTATTGGAGACTCACCAAGCGTACTCATAAACGGTACTCACCAAGCAGGCAGAAGTACTCATCAGCGGTACTCGCCAGAAGTACTCATTACCACCAGGAGCTGATCACACGGACTCACCATGAGTAAAGAGTGCGAGGAATCGGTCCAAATTTACAACAGATACAAAACATACAAGTGAGCACAACATAATTTGTATGAATATGTGAGTATTGAGTCATTTTAATGTGAGTCATACTATGTGGGTCATCATGTGAGTCGTCTTATGTGAGTCACGGTATGTAAGTCATCATACTACTGCTTATAATAATAATAATAATAATAATAATAATAATAATAATAATAATAATAATAATAATAATAATAATAATAATAAAATAATATAATAATAATAATAATAATAATAATAATAATAAAATAATAATAATAATAATAATAATAATAATAATAATAATAATAATAATAATAATAATAATAATAATAATAATAATGGTCGTTAAATCGTTAATATCATTCATCATTAAGGGCGTTAAACCACCGACCTCAAAGGATTATCAGAGATGAAAAAGACGTGAATTCTAATTGAGGTCGAGTCAACAACTTGTTCCATTCACGTGTGGTAGTTCGTGTGTGAAATTATCTCTCTCTCTCTCTCTCTCTCTCTCTCTCTCTCTCTCTCTCTCTCTCTCTCTCTCTCTCAATAATTAATCACTCAACCTGTCCTAAATAAAGTCAACCTAAAGTATACCTTTAAAGTATCTGTCACAATCACTTCACTGACTACGTTCTGAAAACAAAATTGCAACGTTTTTGTCATTCATTTTGTAGCGACTAATATTACATTTAGTATTTCCCGAGAATCTTATTTACTTCTCACACTCCAGTAACTCCTCACACACACACACACACACACACACACACACACACACACACACACACACACACACACACACACACACACACACATACACACACACACACACACACACACACACCTTAATCTCGAGATAGATTGCATGTCTATATTTTATCTCTGCATGCAGATTACGCATTTAGTCATTTGAGGTTTAATTGCAAAACAGACAGACAAAGTTTTGTTGGTGGTATGGTAGAAGAGGAGGATGTAATAATAATAATAATAATAATAATAATAATAATAATAATAATAATAATAATAATAATAATAATAATAATAATAATAATAATAAGAATAAGAATGACTTAACCCCTTGAGTATGATGAATTAACCCATTCCAACCAATGTCACCATACTCCGGGGGTAAAATTTTTGAAAGTGAAGTTGTCTAAGTGCTTTCTGGTGTAGTGAAGGAGGCAGCACATCTGGACCATGGGGAGAGGATGCAATACTATCATAGACATTATCCTTAACCGTTCATTAATGACGAGAGAGAGAGAGAGAGAGAGAGAGAGAGAGAGAGAGAGAGAGAGAGAGAGAGATTCTCTTGTTCTGTTTTCCAATTGTCACCAAGTAATTATAATTTTTACCTTTTAATTCCCCCCCCCCCAAAAAAAATATCGAATTGTATATAAAAAAATACTTAACTTCTTCACAAACACATACAAAAACATTTCCTTATTAACCCCATATATCATAAATCCTTCCACTACTATGAAATCTTCCGACTACCATAAAACCTGATTGATGGTGTTGCCATGTGACTACAATTACTCTCTTGAGATGTGAAGAATAATGGCAGATTTGTGTGGTGAATGATTAAGGTAATCAAGATCTTCCTTAATTAGGTTATCATGGAGACACCCAGAGGTAATTTACTCACCTGAAAAGGGGAAACCAGGGCGGAATACATACATTTACATACATACATGCATACATACATACATACATACATACATACATAGGCAGACAGACATACTAATAGTAAAATTAATTAAATTTCCCCTTCCTAAATGCACAATAATATTCTCTCATCAAACAGATGTGAATAACAAGTATAAAAACCTACATTAATACCCCATAAAAACGCTGATGAAATTCCCCTAGAAACCTAACCTAACCTAACTCATCCTCCTCCTTCACCCCTCACCTCTACATCTCAGCAGGGAAAAAAAACACAAACATAATCCCCCTCCTCTCATTTACCTTAACTTCCCTAAGAAAATATCCCTATCAGCAGCCACTACATAACCGAGTTGAAATCCTCTGGGGAAATAATAGGAGGAATCTTAGGGAATTTCCTCATGAAGAGTAAAAATGGCCGCCTGGATAATCTCTTCTCGTTTCACTGTTTAGAAAATGAGTATTGTAATGTTATTAAATATTTCCTTTTATCTTCGTTCAGATCGATGGACTGGAGAATTAAATTTGATACGATAGGAATAAACACCAATATACACATTAAAATACACATTAGTATGCATGGAAATACATAAAAATACACATCAATATACATAAAAAAAACACATACTGAACTGATACATATTAAAAAAAAACATCAATTTATTTTTTACATAACGTGGAACTTATAAATAAATTCTCTGTTATAAAGAAGAATGATACATCACCGACCATTGTATGTGGTAAGCCTATACCTACCCGGCTCCTCACGTTCCATCTACCACGGGACTGCCTCTGCCTTCCCTCATCTCTGTTTAAAGTCGTGTGGTACCATAACTCATCCAGCTTACGGCCGCCAAACCCTTTTTTATCGTAAGGCTGAAATCCCTCCCCTTTCTTGAGTCAATACTGTGTTCTAAACCTTTATTTTAGGGTTGAATTCTTTATCGTGATGCTGTTATAGAGTTTTGAGTCTGTTATATGAAGTTCAAGGAGAATAAACTTTGTCATGAGGTGTTGTGACATTCTGATCTCTTTTATATACTATTGCCGGGTGTTCTGGAGGTTCAGATCCTCTTTTCATGCCAGTTTGTTGTTCTGAGCCATTTTCGTAGACATAAATACCAAATTCAACGGGTTTCCACCTGTGCTGTATAACAATACGGTGATAATAAAATAAAATATTAAAAATAGCGTCCCTGTAGTGAAAGGGGTTAGACTGCGATGTTTTCTTTAGTGAATAAATAAGATTTTTTCAATGTATTTTCACATAATTTATTTGTTTTGCATCATAACTACATTGTTGTTGTTGTTTTTTTGATAATTGACTTTCTAACGACTCACGGCACAAAACAATTCTTTTTAACCTCGACTGAAATTCCAGGTCAGAATAAAGTTTTGTTGGGGGGAAAAACGTGTAATAGCCTCAATTGTTTCATGGTTACTTCTCTTCCCGGTTACCCAGACCACTGTGGTGTGTCCTCTCTCTCTCTCTCTCTCTCTCTCTCTCTCTCTCCCTCTCTCTCTCTCTCTCTTTCATATCCCACCTCGCAATAGCAGGTTACTTGTCTGTTTAAAAGCAGTGGTTAGATTAGGTTAGGTTCTCCCCCCATAGATCACTCTAACATCACTCTCTCTCCTTCCTTCTCCTGACAGTGGGGACGCCGAAAGCCCAGCAGCGTCAGCGGCATCAGCCAACGGGGTCTTCGGGGACTGCAAAGAGAGCATCGTGGAGGTCTCTGGGGGCCGCAACCACAAGGGGCTGACGATGGGGATGGGGGCTATGTTCCTCGTAGGTGAGATGGCGGGGGCTGGAGTCCTCAACCTGCCCTCCGCTATTCTGAATACAGGTGAGTGGTGAGACAGACAGACAGACAGACAGAATAGGATACATACACACAAACAGAGAGAGAGAGAGAGAGAGAGAGAGAGAGAGAGAGAGAGAGAGAGAGAGAGAGAGAGAGAGAGAGAGAGAGACACACACACACGCACCGTTCACACACTCTCCCGCTGTTAAGGTTATGTACAGGTATTCTCATGACCTGTTATTACCGTAATTAATGTGATAAAAGTAAAGCTTTCTGAAGGATTATTAGTGGTATAGTTATGATTGGAAAACATTGTTGTTATTAATTATCATTGTGGTTGTTATTGTTGAGTTTTATGTTATTTGTTCATTATTGATAAGAACAACCAATGTAGGAATATTTTAATAGCAAAAACAAACAACAACAACAGCTACCATAATAATAATAATAATAATAATAATAATAATAATAATAATAATAATAATAATAATAATAATAATAATACCTACATTTACCTTTTTTAATATAATGTCTACATGCACCCTAATTTATTATTTCCATTTTTTCTGTTATTTTTCAAACCACAATTAATCTATTTATTCTCATCCTTATTTCATTACTTTTATTACACTTTTATTTAATTTGTTAAGATTTCATTCGACAAGACTCATGAATATAATGAAAACTTCTCAATGTCAATATATTAAAAATGCAAATTTTTTTTTTCACTTTTAGAGCAAAATTCGACATCAAAAGGCCGACGTGAACTTTTTAAACTATGTCTCTTGTTTTATTAATAGCTATTCTCTCTCTCTCTCTCTCTCTCTCTCTCTCTCTCTCTCTCTCTGTGTTTAATAATATCACCTACATGTTGAAATTTAATCCATTATAAGCTAAAAGCATTTAAAAGTTGCTGTCAATTAGTCTTATGCGGCTGACGCTGTGCTGTGTGGTGCTGTGTGGTGCTGTGTGATGCTGTGTGATGGTATGTGGTGCTGTGTGGTGCTGAGTGATGATGTGTGGTGCTATACGGCACTGTGTGGTGCTGTGTGATGGCGTGTGATGGTGTGTGGTGCTGTGTGGTGCTGTGTAATGGTGTGTGGTGCTGTGTGATGGCGTGTGATGGTGTGTGGTGCTGTGTAATGGTGTGTGGTGCTGTGTGGTGCTGTGTGATGGTGTGTGGTGTTGTGTGATGCTGTGTGGTGCTGTGACTCATAACTGCTGTGTTCCTCAGGATGGGCTGGAGTGCCGATGATGGTGGTGCTGTGTGGTGCTGTGGGCTACACTGGCACGCGTCTAGCCCTGTGTTGGGTTATAGTGGAGGAGAGGTGGGAGGAGTACCGGGCACCCTGCAGGAGGCCTTACCCTGTTATAGCTCGCCAAGCCCTGGGCAGACCTGGACAGTGAGTACAGTATTTACCTTTTAATCTGTTATTAGTCTCAAGTAGTTAATGATCTTGTCTAGATGTTGGTTTAAAATGTCATAATCTTACTGGTTAGTTTCAAGTTTTAATATTTTAGTTAATTGTAATTTTAAGGTCTGAAAAAGATTACTCTGAACATATACATAGTTATGTCATTGAAATTATAACAACAATAACTAATGCAACACCGCTATCAACAATAACAACACAGCCACCACCACCACCACTACCAACAACAACAAGTTATTTCTGTTACAAAACGGCCTGGTGTGTTTAATTGAAGGATCACCCCTGCAGTGAATGACAAATATATACAACTGAATGACTTTACATATGTTTTCGTAAAAATTTGCATAGAACATGGTTAATTTCACACGCTGTTTCTCACTTAAAACTGTTTTTGTTTTGAGAGAGAGAGAGAGAGTCCCTTATATCGAGCGTACGTTAAAGAAGTCCGTTATATGGATATTTCATTATATACAAGTAAAAACACTATCGAATTTCTACACAAGCTGACGTATTCGAGTTTTGAAGACTATGTATAAGGTGTCCTAATGTCCATAACACCTTCAAGTATACCTGCATAGTGTACAGGTGTCCACAGGTTGTAAGACAAACTCACTTAAGAGCACCCAGCAACATCATGAATCCTGTGATCTAATTGGAGTGAGGGAGTGAAATAAGCAATTCTGTACCGATTCAAAATTGCCTACATTGTCCTCCAGCTGTCTGTCTGTCTGCTTCATTTGACGTGTTCCAGAAATCGTTTGTAAGCTGGCATCCGATTATGTGTGCCAATCTATTGTGTTCAGTGTGTGTGTGTGTGTGTGTGTGTGTGTGTGTGTGTGTGTCTTTCCTTCAGCACAAGTTAAAAACAGACATTGGAAAATCTGTTTATGAAAGAGAAAAATACACGTATGATCAAAACACTATCTCTTAAACATTTACGTAAACATATTGACCTGAAGTATAAACATCTATCTACATAAGTCAATTTTAAGATCTTTTTTCATCGAATTATATACATCGTCTGTCAGCCATAAAAATCCTATGGAAAATGCAAAGCTTATATAAGGCCGTGAAAAGAAATAATTGGGGTCATATTCGTAGGCGAGCCGTAGGGCATAAGTTGTAATTTTTTTTTTTTGACGCGACCGCCCTCTCTGGTGATTGAATTTATGATCCACTGAAAGAAGGAAAAAAATGAACTGCAAATAATTATGGTCTGCCTAAAACTATATCTTGCGCTTGTGAGACCTCACTTAGATTACTCAGTTCAATTCTGGTCACCGTACTAAAGGATGGATATAGAATCACTAGAAGGAATCCAGATGAGAATGATAAGACTAATCCCGGGCATTAGGAACCTTGAGTACAGACACAGGTTAAAGCATCTTAATATGCACTCCCTCGAAAGTCGTCGAGTGAGGGGCGATATGAGAGAGGTGTATAAATGGAAGTCAGGGCTAAACAAAGGTGATAAAACGAAGGGAATCAAACTATCCAACCAAGAGCGAACTCGTAACAATGGTTTTAAATTAGACAAATTTACATTTAGGCGCGAAATAAGTAAATATTGGTTTGGAAATAGACTAGTAGACGAGTGGAACAAGTTACCAAACATCATCATTAACTCTAACATGCTGGATAGCTTCAAACATATGATGGACGGATATATGAGCGATAGGGGTTGGGTGTATACTGGACTGCCCACTATGGCTCGCTGCAGTTTCCTCCATTCTTATGTTCTTATGTCTTTTATTACCAAATTAAAACAAGAATTTACTGGATGTTTTGTGATTATCTTACGACTTAACGCTATCCTATAATTCCCCCAAATAATATACACTACTGGCCATAAGTTATAACATTTGGTACTTAGCCTTGGTGGATAGAGAGCCTCTTGGCCTGTTTACTGGGCCTGGAGTAACGTCCATATGGTGGATCCAGGTCACTCGAAAAGTTTATATAAAATTCTAAATAATCACTCCGACCTGGTCTTGTAATTAGATACACTCGAGGGTCTATGTCTCACGGTGGTTTGTGATTACACTCAGCGTTGTGTATCACACTCCTCGGCTTATAGGTTCACACTGCCAGTCTGCCATTTTCAGTTTCAGCCCCACGGCCCCTTGCTTCGATGTTGGTATGAAGTACGCGGAGGAATACACAACACATCATGTTCTTACACACTGTTATGATTTGTGCTTTAGTAATGACAAATAATACCAAACTAATTAATTCTTAGTTACTTAAAGTACCAAATCCAAAATATACACAATTATTTACATATATACATAAGTATCGCCACCTGTCTTAATTGGTTCTATGGATTCAGTTTGTTTCACTATTACCGAAGCTTATAGATCAGTTTTCTTTTAGTGACGAGAGGTAATACTTCTGTGGGATTTTATATTTCCCATACAAGTTACACAAGTCATAAAGAAATGTTACAAAATCTTTTTCCCAAACTCCAATTTCCTGCCCTGACCCTCGCTGGCTGATCCCCGCTGAGGTAGGTTAGGTAATAATCAGAGAACGGAAGTATATAAAAGTTTACGGTAAAAGTTTTCATGATAAGTCACGTGGAGACATAATCGCTACATATATCTTAGGAAAGTAGATATATTTATTTGGCCCATGGTTTTATATTTTTATAATTTGGGATATCATATTATTTCCTTGCCTTGGAAACGATAAAATCATCAGAAAGAGAAAGCAATGGCCAGCATATATCTCGATATGGTTGAGGATTCAGTGATTAATTCCTAGTCCGGGGAAGTATCATAGACTGGAAAAAAAAGTAACTCCGAGTACGAGAAAGTTTATAAACTCTTTAGAAAAAAATAGGATTGTAATTACTGGAGACGGGATGATATATTTCGACTTTGGATGAGGTAGTTCAGTTATTAGAGCAAGACAATAACAGGGTAGTTTAATGAGGGAGTGAAATAACAATAAGTATCTCAGAGTTTGATGGAGTTTCAGAAAGTTTTATGGGAAGAAGTTTGTTATAAAGTATGAATGAAGAAATTGTTAATGATTGTTAGTGATGGCGATATTGAGGATGGGAGTAATTTGTTCATTATTCCCTCACTCCCATTGTCAGACTCCATCACTCTTTAATATCTTCACTCTCTCGGTCTCTTACTCTCTAAATTTCTTCTCCCTCACTCCCCCTCACCCTCATTGTCCCTCACCTAGGATCGTGACGGAGGTAGCACTCTTCGTCACACTGTTCGGGGCTGGGACAGTATACCTGTTGTTGGTGTCGCAGCAGACACACGACCTGTTATACCAGCTGGTGCCGTCCCTCAGTCAGTGTGCCTGGACCCTCATCATTGGCCTGATACTCACGCCCTTCACCTGGTTGGGCACACCTAAGGAGTTCTGGTGAGTGTGTGTGTGTGTACGAATATACTTGGCAGAACAGGTAAGGGATTATAGCGAGCTTATCTACCAGAGTACAGTACAAGTCTTTATATTAGATAACTGAGGACAAGATAGTGCAACAGAAAGCTCTCCTCTCCCCTTCACGACATCATCCCCCAGAGGAGTCAGTAACATAAAGTAAATATATTAATCAGTTTTACCTTTCTCCATCTACATTAACAAAAATAATGATTAAATATAGTTCCGAAATTATACCAAGATGGTGAAGTACGTTTTCCTTGGGTTCTAGTTTGAGGAGTAACTTAGGGATTTCTGATAATTTTACCCCAAGTGACGTTATGCACTCACTTGTCTACCTGGGGGTGATTAGGTTACGATGTATTGTGGTGAGGTGTGTGATATAGTGTAATAATGACCCTCTCAGTCACCTCTTCACCTCACCCCTCCAAACACACACCTCTCCCCACCTCTTCATCTTCTCCTTCTCACCCGATCCACCTGTCTTTACCCAGATATCCACCACAGTCGCTTCCTCCTCCTCTCCTATCTTCCCCCCTTTCTCTCTCTCCCTCTTTCTTCCGAGAACCAATACAGCTGGTGGTTGGTAAATGCCATTATGGTGGGGAGGCACGGTGGACCAGAGGCTACCTGACCTCCTCACACTGACACACGAGCCTCTCGCTACACTGGATATAGTAATAAGTAATAAGTAATAGTTCGATCCCAGCAGCGGGAGGCCCGGGAGGAGGGGAAGGATGAAAGGGAGGGAGGGAGGGATAGTTTCAAATGTAGTTTGGACTGATATATGAGCGATAGTGGTTGGGTGTAAATGGGACTGCCTAGTATGGACCAATAGACCCGCTGCAATTTCCTCTATTCTTATTATCTTATGAGAGAGAGAAGTAGAGATGGTGGGAGAGGAAGAAGGGTTGGAGGGAGGGAGGTCATCAGGTCATGTCGTTAAGTAGACAGGTCAAGCTAAGGTCAACAGGTCACGTAGGTAGATCAAGAGGTCAAGCTAAGGTCAACAGATTAAGATAAGGTCACCAGGTCACATAGTTAGGTCAAAAGGTCACATGTAAATAAAGATCACAAACAACTTTATCTCAACATTGTGCGGCACATCCCTCGTCCGGTACACACGAACTCGAGCGTCGACCTCAAAGGACTTAGAAATAACTCACGTGTCTGAAGAGTAAAGGTTGGCGACCCTTACCTAGCAGAGCGTGAGACAGCTACAGGTGTTGGTATCCTTCCTTCACGAGGGTGTCTAAATGCTCTCTCTCTCTCTCTCTCTCTCTCTCTCTCTCTCTCTCTCTCTCTCTCTCTCTCTCTCTCTCTCTTTCTGTCTCTCTTCTAACACTTCGGTTCAGAGGAACTTACGGGTGGCCGACTGCTGCTTGGTTACTGGTGCGGGAGGGAAAGGAAGAGGGTGTTGGTGAAGGTGGAGAGGAGGAAGTGTGTGTGTGTGTACAACAAATATAGTCAAATATACTGAATAAAACACCGGTAAATAAAGCCATTCTCTCTCTCTCTCTCCTCGTCGTCATCTCCTGTAGGCCAGCATCTGTGTTGGCCGTGACGTCGACCTTCCTGGCCTGCCTGGTGGTGTTGTCGGAGGTTATCATCGAGAAGGACCTTCATCCCTTCCCCGAGTACCCTAATCCTTCCTTCAACTCCTTCTTCCTGGGGTTTGGTTCGATCCTATTCTCTCTGGGGGGCGCTTGTATCTTCCCCACCATCCAGAATGACATGAAGGATCGGTCACAGTTTCCCCACAGTGTTGTGATCACATTCCTAGGTAACTAACTCCCAGGTGACTTCATTAGTGGTAAGGTGAGGTAGTGATGTTGTTATAGTGTTGTTATTATCATCCTCGGTAACGACCATGTGACTAAATGGTGTTATAGTGTAAATTATCATCATCTTAGGTGAATGATAATCAGGTGAGTTATTGGTCTTGTTAGTGGTAAGAATCACTGTTGTTGTCTCGTAGTAGCCGGTGAAATAAATTGAGTTAAGTACATTAATACATTATAACATCAACAATATATCATAGCTTCTCTCTCTCTCCCTACCAGTTCTGTTGGGCCTGTATTTGCCAGTCTCCATTATCAGCTACGGCATCCTGGGCTCTCAAGGCATCAAGGAGAACATCATGCAGTCGGTGTCCGGGAAGGCAGTGATAATGGCGCAAGTTTTTCTACTCTGTCATTTTCTTTTTGCCTTCGTCATCGTCGTCAACCCGGTTTATCAGACCATCGAAGGCATTCTCAATTTACCCAATGGTATGACGATTAAGTGTACTTTTTCACCATTACTAAATTACATAGAGGTATAAGATTACACCCTATTATCCCTAACCCCTGAGGCCACCTATGATAACTTCCACGGAGTCTAAAATACCATACTAACTATAACACATTGGCCTCACACCCCCATTCTTAAATCACATGACCTTTACAATCTAATGACCTTGATGCTTTAATGACCTTCACCCTCTAATGACCTTCATTCTCTCCTATACAGAGTTGGGTATCCGTCGATGCTTGTTAAGGACAGGACTGATGATGGCAATAGTGGTGACAGGTCTGGCGGTACCTGAGTTTAGCAAGATCTTAGACCTGATGGGAGGCTCTACCATTACACTCCTGTCATTCATCTTACCCGCGTTGTGTTATATGAGGTTGTGTGCTCTGCCGGGTCCCGATGGTCTACCACACAGGTGAGATGAGATGGTGAGATTTGGTGGGGATAGTGGAGGTTCTTTAGGGGGGTTGGGTTTGGTAAGGGTTCGTGTGGGGTTTGGTGGGGGATTCGTGTGTCTTAAGGAATTTTAGGGGATTGGTGGTTCTTGGGGAGGGGTGTGGGGAGAGGGGTGTGGGAGGGGTGTGGGGAGAGAGGAAGGTGAGACCATATTGAACAGGTGACACAAGATATGATTAGCTATATTCTCTGGTCACTCTGTCTTTTGTATACACCTGAGGCTAATTAGTTCTCACCTGGCCCCTTTCTCTGGTTATGAGGTGGGCGGCATGGTTTTGTCTGCCGGTCTGTATGTATGTTTGTCTGTCTGTATGGTTGTATGTCTGTCTGTCTGTCTGTATGGTTGCATGTCTGTCTGTCTGTCTGTATGGTTGCATGTTTCTGTCTGTCTCTCTCAGTAGGGGAGAGACCACAGGTACAGTCAGCTCTGGTCCCCATAAGACATAGGGGGCTCTAATATACTGTACTGTGTTATGTGATGTAGGAATAACAACAGGAATTATCCCTAGAGGCGGTGGATGTCATGTTATTTTCTCATTAGCACATTTGTTAGTGTGTGTGTGTGTGTGTGTGTGTGTGTGTGTGTGTGTGTGTGTGTGTGTGTGTGTGTGTGTGTGTGTGCGAGCTTCTGATAGATCACCACCGCCACAAAGCCATAGTTGACCCTAATAGCTTCACTCCTTGCCCAGCTGTGTGGTGGTCAAGTGGAAAACACACATCCCATTTTCTGTTCTGCTTATTTTACTTCTTCGGTAAAAAAAAAATACGTATTACTTATTCTTCTGAAGGTAATATGGGATTTATATATAACCTACGTGTCTGTGTTTGTGTTTTTTCCAGAAAGTTACGTCGGTGGGAGATGGTGCTGTTGTACGCGATCGTGGCGGTGGGTCTGGCTGGGGGCGTGGCATCAACCTGGAGTGCCCTTGTGGGGATCCTCAGCCCAAAGTCCTTCTCTACCACCTGTTTCTCCAGCTCCGCCTTCCTCAGCTAGAACAGTCTACTACTCTTTAGGTTAATAATCCTTGAATTACATGAAGATTTGCTACCCTTCATCACTACCCTCACACTCAGACTCCACCTCCACCACTCTCCACCACTCCCCTACACCACTCTCCACCACTCCCCTCCACCACTCCCTCCACCACCACCCTCCACCATTATCCTCCACCACTACCTTCAATAACAACAACACAGTAATAAAATATAATCTTGAAATAATTCCTAACTTTAACAATCTTATAAAATATCTTGACTTTTTATAAATATGTAAGAAAAATTAAATGTTAAAAAAATATAAGTGAAGAGATATTTTAATTAATATTTGTGACCGAGAATCGTGATCATTTAACCTCGATCATAAAAGTGACCAGTACATCAGAACTATATAAGAATGGAGGAAACTGCAGCGGGCCTATTGGCCCATACTGGGCAGTCCCGTTTACACCCAACCCCTATTGCTCATATAAGCATCCAACCTATGTTTGAAGCTATTCAGCATATTCGAGTTAATGATGATATTTGGTAACTTGTTCCATTCATCCACTACTCTGTTTCCAAACCAGTGTTCACCTATTTCACGCCGAAATCTAAATTTGTCTAATTTAAAACCATTGTTACGAGTTCGCTCCTGGTTGGATAGGTTGAGTACCTTTGTAATGTCCCCTTTGTTTAGCCCTGCCTTCCACTTATACACCTCTATCAGGTCGCCCCTCGCTCTACGTCTCTCGAGGGAGTGCAAATTAAGATGCTTTAACCTGTCTCTATACTCAAGGTTCCTAATGCCCGGGATTAGTCTTGTCATTCTCCTCTGAATTCTTTCCAAGGATTCTATATCCATTCTGTAATACGGTGACCAGAACTGAACTGTGTAATCCAGGTGTGGTCTCACAAGAGCAAGATACAGTTTTAGGATGACCTCGCTAGTCTTGTAACTAACACTCCTTTGTATGAACCCAAGTACTTTATTAGCCTTGTTACGAGCAAAAACACATTGTTTACTTGGCTTAAGGTTCCAACTTATCATTACTCCTAAATCTCTCTCGCAGTCGGATTTCTCTATGGCATCGTTGTTCATCTGGTATCTGGTTTCCCTGTTTACATCTCCTATACTGAGTACTTTACATTTGTCCACGTTGAACTTCATCTGCCATTTTTCAGACCATTCGAAAAATTTGTTTAGATCTTCCTGTAGTTTTGCGGAGTCCTCGTCAGATTTAATAACACGTCCTATTTTAGTGTCATCAGCAAATTTGTTTATGTTGCTGTCTATGCCGATATCTATGTCGTTTATGTATATCATAAATAATAATGGTCCAAGTACCGAGCCTTGGGGAACTCCACTTGTGACGTTGCTCCAATGGGACTTAGTGCCATTAATGCTAACTCACTGTTTCCTGTCCTGTAACCACGCCCTAATCCATTTAGGGATATTACCTTTGATGCCATGTGCTTCTACCTTTCTAATTAGTCTTTCGTGGGGGACTCTGTCGAAGGCTTTGCTAAAGTCGAGATATACCACATCATAATTGTGCCCCTCGTCCACCGATTCGAAAACTGATGAAAAGAATGTTAATAGATTAGTTAGACATGAACGTCCGCTTGTGAAGCCATGCTGGGAATCATTGATCAATCGGTGCTTCTCCAGGTGATTTCGAATAGAGTTTGAAATGATTGCTTCCAGTAATTTGCCTACTAGCTATTGATGTTAGACTGATTGGGCGGTAGTTAGAGGATAGTGATCTATCCCCCTTCTTGAAAATCGGTATTACATTCGCTATCCTCCAGGATTCTGGTACTACACCTGCTTTTAAGGACATGTTAAACAACTTTGCTAAGAGCATACTAAGCTCTTCCTTACATTCCTTTAATACTCTGGCAAATATCTCATTGGGACCAGGTGACTTATTAGGCTTTAGTTTGTCTATTTGCTTACTAACATCGTTACTAGTCACTACTATCTCGCTTAATTTGTTTTCTTCACTATCTCTGAATAGAGTCGGTGCCCCAGGTATCATGTTTAAATTTTCGGTGGTGAAAACTGTTGAAAAAAATTTATTCAAATTATTGCTCATTTCTCTGTCGTTATCAGTGAGCTCGCCGGTATCTGACCGTATTGGTCCAATCTTTTCTCGTGTTTTAGTTTGATACATTTGGTAGAATCCTTTGGGGTTTGTCTTCGCCTCCCTTGCTATCCTTACCTCAATACCTCATTATTCCTCTTGGCTTTCCTTATCTCGGTTTTAACCCTACTCGCTCATTGACTCTGTCAAGATTGGGAGGTCTATATATTACTCCTGTGATTAATTTTTCCCTACCGTCGATTAATTCTATCCAAATTGTTTCTATATTCCGCTCAGTTTTTATTTCCTTATTTATTTCACACTTCAGATTATCCCTGACATAGATTGCTACTCCGCCTCCTTTCCTGGTCTGCCTATCGGTATGGAACAGTTTGTAACCCGCAATTTGGTATTCGACCGGTAACTCACGTGAGTCTAGGTTGATCCATGTATCAGTGAATGCTATTATATCGATTTTTTCTGTACATACCAAGGCCCTAATATCATCCATTTTGTTTCTCATACTTCTACTGTTCGCGTAGTATACATTTAGGTTAGTCGTGTTCTGAGTCCTCCCCTTACCGCGTTTAGTTTTAAACTCCCTGTCTAATTTAGTTTTGTCATTATTCCTAACACTATTTCCCTGTAATCTTTCACTTTGTTTTCCCGCTCCCACTGCATTTTCCTCCACCCCCGTGCTCACATGTTCTCCTAGCAGTTTAAAGACTTCGATATCTTTTGAACTGCCCCCTCTAGAGCCCCAGCCAGGGTTGCTACTCCATCCCTAGACAGGTGCACCCCATCCCTAGCATAAAGGTCCCTTCTGCCGTAGAAGTTGTCCCAGTTGTCAATGAATGGGACTGATATTGACTTGCAATATCTGTCAAGACGGTCGTTGACACCAACTGCCCTTGACAACCATTCACTGCCAACTCTCCTTCTAGGCAGGACACCGCATATGATAGGGATCCCTCCCTTAGTCCTAATACGATCTATAGCTGCCTTGAACTTATCAAGAAGCTCCTCGCTCCTACACCGGCCAATATCATTGCCTCCTGCACTGAGGCAGATAATGGGTTTGTTCCCATTACCAGACAAGATATTGTCCATCCTGTCAATTATATCCCCCACCCCAGCTCCTGGCAAACACACCCTCATCCTATTTATGTTTTTACCACAAAAAGCCCTGTCCAAGTACCTTACTTGTGAGTCACCAACAATTAAAGTTTTTATACCTTCCTTGTCAGCCCTGTCCCTGACTGTACCAACGTCCAATTCGTCTATCAAGGGACTGAACGAGTTGGTACACTTAGCTGCTGATGTCGTTGCTGACGTATCCTTGGTGTGTTTCTTCATCACCAGTTTGGTCTTCCCTCTCCTTACAACCTTCCACTCGCTTGAATTTTCGTCAGACACTGGCTTTCTTGAATTTTCGTCTGACACTGGCTTTCCCTGTCCCGCCTTCCCCTTCAATCTCGCCATCTCTTCTTTTAATTTCAGGTTCTCCAACGTGGCCCTCTATTTCTTTCTTGGCCCTCTCCAATTCTTCCATGGCCCATTCCAGCTTGGCCAACAAACTCGTTTATGAGCCAATCAGAAAGAAGCTCGTGAAATGTGATCACTCGTGGTTGGTGTAGAATGTATAGCGTGTAGGATAAATTAGTTACAGGATAATTATGTAACCAGAAGAATAATAGTTCTCTCAAGAAAGTCCTGTATCGTGGAGTAATCAAGGATAAAGTCTAATACAGTTGGTTCCTTCAACACTCTGCTCTTCTGTAATTGGAGTTATGAGAGAAGATTAATTACAGCTGGACTACATGGCCGTCGCATGACAGGCGGAAGGTAAAGAGAGGTAAGACTGGGTGAGGGATGGGTTAGGTTAGCAATCGTGGTTAACTGGTTGTATATACTTGAGAAAGACAGTGAAAGGGAAATAGAGAGAGAGAAAGTGTGAAGGGGAAACAGAGAGAGGGGTAGAGAATGAAACAGCGAGAGAGAAAAAACAGAGAATGACAGAAATAGAAAGTTGAGGGTGGAAGGTAAAGGGGAAAGGGAATATGCACTCCCAGAATCAATGTTTTTTTCGTAAGAAGTGCAATTCGAGGAACGCCACTCAGTAAACACAATAAAAGCTCTTACTAGGAACATTTGGCCGGGCCTGCTCGAGTTGGCTGGACTGTGGCGACTTCTACATGGGTGGGGTGGGAACTGGCAGCGTAAGGAACAGATGGTAAATGTGTTCCTATCACACTTATTGTTTTGTTTTTCACTCACTGGAGCTTGACATAAACAAAGGAAGGTTATTTATTTATTTGTTTCTGTTGACGGGGATTAGCCCACCCGGGCACAGGGTCACTGACCCACATCGGGGCCTGGGGGGCGAAATAATAATAATAATAATAATAATAATAATAATAATAATAATAATAATAATAATAATAATAATAATAATAATAATAATAATAATAATAATAATAATAATAATAATAATTCATAGTAAATAATATTTTTAAAAGATACAAAACTAAAAATTAAATAATAATAACAATAATAATAATAATAATAATAAAATTAATAATAATAATTCATAGAAAATAATATTTTTAAAAGATACAAAACTAAAAATTAAATAATAATAACAATAACAATATTAATAATAATAATAATAATAATAATAATAATAATAATAATAATGATAAAGAACCATAAAAAAATAAAAAAAATAAAAAAAAGATCAATAGTGAGAAACAATATATGTATGTCGTGTTGTCAAAGTAAGAGAAACAATTGAGACCCAGCAATTGTGTGTAAGTCATTTATGTCCAATGTATATTTTCAGCCTTCGGGCTGCAGAACTTTTTCAATAAACCGTTAATTATTATTATTATTTATTATTAAATGAGGCAGAAAGTCAGATTAGCAGCCTGGGACTTGGTCACAATTTTTGTGATGACATATGGCAGCAGGGTCTACCATTAGACAATATATTCCAATATATTCCCAGGCGGTAGCATCTCCCTGTTTGATATCTGCCTATTAACTACTACCTTCAAAATAACGTAACTATCCAACAAGATTATCTGATTTACTGTAGTTCCGGCTTAAAGGAGAGTCGGGAGACATTTTCCATAACAGAAAACGGAACACCTAGCCATCATCAGTAAAACCTCTATTTAACGGACTATATGGCGAGGAAAGTCCGTTATATCACGGGTATATTAAATGAGAGATAGAAGTCCGTTATGTAGGGGTTACACTGCTCTGTAGAATACGTATTGTGTGTAACAACAGCAGGGAGACAAAGACGATGGAAACTGAGAAGAGGGAGAGGGAGAGGGAGAGAGAGAGGGTCATCAGAGGACAAGCACTAAGGCAGTCCCATCAAACAGATATTCAACTGGACAAAAATATCACGACCAGAAAAATAAGGTTTGGTTTGGTGAGGTTATTGTCTTCTACCATGCAGCTTGAAGGACTCTGGGAAGCTTGAAGGACTCTCGGGAAGCTTGGTGGTTTGTCCCTGTGTGTGTGTGTGTGTGTATCCTAAAACTACCAAACCTAACATAACGAAATACGTGAGTCAGCAATAAATAAAATCTGGACCGAATCCGGGTACGAACCCTTAAAGATATGGACCGAATCCGGACACGAATCCTTGAAAATGTGGACCCTGACATCGTGGGAAATTCAATATTACAAATCCCTAAAGAGATCTTCAGTGAGATATTTTTACAGTTTGGTGAGCTTAAGATGTCCCGGGAAGTTTTTGTGTACGTTGGTTTGGTTAGGTTTGGTTAGATTTGGTTAGGTTTGGTTAGGTTTGGTTAGATTTGGTTAGGTTTGGTTTAGTTTGGTAATATCCTCATAACCTTTGAAATAATTCTTTCAAAATATCCAACGATAAATTTATGTATATGTTCTATCTCTTTATCGTATACATAGAGCTCTGAGGGTCATACAAGAGACATATACTTCAACTGTAACTTTGAACACCAATGTATATATCATAAATACGACACCTGAGGAGCTAAACTATTTACGAAATCATATCATAAAACTCGAATTAAATAACTCGACAAGTTATTTGTTTATCTTACCATCTATGTATGATTGTCTATCGTCAAAGGTGAAAAATAATTGAAAAGAAAAACGAATCGTCTCCTCTCTGGTATGCTGACGCGACATGGCTACTACTTATACAGCAACACGATAAGAGGATTCGTGTAGGCTGCTTGGAGCCACACATTTGAGCCACAGCTGCGCCGGGAAAGAGCTCTCACTCCTCGTCAATATACTCTCCAAATCCTTCAGGCGAGAGACGAGGATATATGGAAAATCCTCACCACATCTTGAAAAGTAAATATATGTGTAAGGAAGTAAAAATCATTATTTTGTTAGGTATAGATGCCTAAATTTGTTTATGGACCTTCAAATATGGCCTAAATTTGTTTATTGACCCTTAAAAGTGGCCCAGAATTGTTCATTAACCCTTAAAAATGGCCCAAATTTGTTAACTAAGCCTTAAAAATAGCCCAGATTTATTCATTAACCCTTAAAAATGGCCAAAATTTATTTATCGACACGTACGAGTAGATACTTCAACCTTGTTCAATGACCCTCAGAGATGCCTCACTGACTGACTGACTGACTGACTGACTGAATGAGCGAGCAACCAAGCAATACACACACAACCAACAGCGATAATAAAGAGCCAAATTCCAATACACAATCATCATATTCACCACCAATATTGGATCAAAGGCAAATGAAATCCAATTATAACCCAAATTACAAAGCATTCCATAGTTATAGGCTCTTTAATACCCATTATAGCTTCTATTATAGGCAGGATCGGTGAAAATGGAAATTATATTGACACGGTAAAATATAAGTGATTTTATCTACCACTAACCACTGATTGCATTGAGTTATTCAATTATAATCAACCAGGTGAGTTAATGAGATTTGTTACCAGGTGAGTTAAAGAGATATGTTATATATATGATTTTTTTTTCAAGTTAATTTAGAGTCAGGTTTTGATTTTTTTTTGTTAGTAGTCAAATGTTAATGTAAGAAAAAGAAGAAAGAAGAAAAACAAAGAAGAAAGAAAGAAAGAAAGAAAGAAAGAACAAAGAAGACGAAAGAAAGAAGAAAGAAGAAAGATAAAATAAAAAATAAGAAAGAAAAAGAACAAAGAAGAAGAAAGAAGACAGAGAGAAGGAGAAAAAAGAAAAAAGAAAAAAGATAAAATAAAAAAAATGAAAGAAGAAAGAAGAAAAAAGATAAAATAAAAAAGAAGAAAGAAGAAGAACAAAGAAGAACAAAGAAAGAAAGAAAGAAAGACAGAGAGAAATTAAGAAAAAGAAGAAATTCCATGTTTGTAAGACTAAAAATAGACTAATTTAAAAAGAAATTCTCACCTGAACTGAACAAAATGAAGGTAAAAAAAAGAGTTTTATATAAAATCTGTTAAGTTTATTAATACAGAAAAGTTTTTTGAACCGATAAAAAAAGCAAAGCATGTAAGTTTCATCAGCCTGTAAAATATTGGTATAGGTAGTAGTAGTAGTAGTAGGACGGCCAAAGACATCTAGGCGCAGTAATTGGCACTACGGACTTCAAGACCCAGTACGTAGGGGGAAAGGTGAATGAGTGGGTTAGCGAAATCCATGCTCTATCGGAGATTGCTAACACAGAGCCACATGCGGCCTTTGCAGCATTCACACATGGAGTCAAGCATCGTTGGAACTACCTGATGCGTACCATCCCTGAGATCCGACCCCTCCTCCACCCTTTGGAAGAAGCAATCAGTGTCAAGTTCATTCCCAAACTAGTGAAACACCACGACTTAACCCCAGTAGAAAGAACACTTCTTGCACTTCCACCAAGACTGGGAGGGATGGGACTAACTAATCCAGAGGAGATTGCTGACTCTGAACATCAAAATTCACTTAAGCTCACGGCAGCCCTCACTGACCACATAATAGCCCAGAATGCAACAGGGGAAGTGGACACCAGCGAAGTTAATAAGATCCGTAGGTCCATTACAACAGATCAGCAGCACTGCCAAAATGACATGTTGCAGCAACTATTGCTGCAGGTTCAAAAATTTGACAAAAAAAGTAGCTATAGCGCAGGAGGTGGGCGCCTCGAACTGGTTAACTACGTTACCGATAAGGGCAAATGGTTTCAGCCTTAACAAACAAGAATTTACAGATGCCATTGCTCTAAGGTACGGTTGGCCAGTAGATGGTTTGCCCTCCCAATGCGTGTGTGGCTATTCCTATGATGGCGATCACGCCATGGTCTGCAAGAAGGGGGGCTTCATATGCATGAGGCATGACGAGGTAAGGGATCTCACAGCAAATATGTTGAAGGAAATCTGCCGGGACGTCATGGTAGAACCGACCCTCCTTCCACTGGATGGCGAGATCTTCCAACACAGGACTTCAAACACATCTAACGAAGCCCGTGTGGACGTCAGTGCTCGAGGATTCTGGACGCGGGGACAGCGAGCTTTCTTCGACATCAGGATTTTTGATCCCATGGCCGCTTGTCACCGTAACCTAGCTCTCGATGCTGCACATAGGAGGAACGAGAACGACAAGAGAAGGGCATATGGGGAGAGAATTCAAAATGTTGATCAAGGCAGCTTCACTCCTCTAGTGTTCACAACCTCTGGTGGGATGGGCCCAAGTGCAAGATGTTTCTACGCCAGACTCGCGGAGCTGATCTCCGAACAGAAGCAGCAGCCCAGAAGTTATGTCACAGCCTGGATGAGATGTCGACTGTCCTTCTCTCTCCTTCGGTCGGCTTTGCTTTGCCTCAGGGGAACGAGAGCTTCTGCCCCTACTCCGACAACTGCTGCAGATATTGACTATGAGGCTACAGTCACTGAATGCCGCATGGATCTGCGGCTCAACTAATTTAACACAGATAGGATAGCTTCTTATGTATTAGGATATTTAATATTAAGGTAAATAAATGGTGGCGAAGGTGTGGCTATTGGGGGAGGCTGGAGGCCACGTTTAAAAAAAAAAAAAAAAGTAGTAGTAGTAGTAGTAGTAGTAGTAGTATTGAACTTAAAAAACATTTCACGCCATATTACCCACTAGATTATATAATATAACCAAACCTCTTCTTGACTCTGACCATCTGACCTTACACATCCACTACGTCACAGTCTCACAGGGCAACAACCCTCTAAGACAGAGCAGATAGTAGTGATAGTTGAGAAGTCTTGATTTCCCCCCTTGGCCATGATACCTTGAAGAGTCTGTTTACAAGTTAGGTGTCCTGTCAGAGTGAAGCTTCCTCGTCTCTCTCTCTCTCTCTCTCTCTCTCTCTCTCTCTCTCTCTCTCTCTCTCTCTAAGCCCTCTTTCATCAATTTATGAGTTATAAGAGACAGACATGAAGAGAATAAGCCCCAGGAACGTCTCAGGAGTCACTCTTACTGCTACAAGACTTTGAAGGACACGTAAAAATTTTTTTGGACTGAGTGAAATGTTTTGTGTCGGGGCTTTGTTGAGAGAGAGAGAGAGAGAGAGAGCTGAGAATGGCACACATTAGCGTAAACCGTAAAGGAAGAACCACAAATGTACAACACCAGTACAATACGTTTTCCCTGAGTTACCATAGTGGCTGTGTTGTCTGGTAAAGTGCCAATCTTTCACCCCGCCTCCCATGCAGTGCCTTGATAAGATTGCGGTAGGAAATCTCTCGGTAAAAAGAACCTGTATTTATAATAGTTTCTTAACTGATACTAAATTAAATACATCTTGTTAAGTGTGAGTCGTAATGTAATTGATTTTTTTCTTCAGATATGGTTATTTTATTTCATTTTTTTCGTTGTCAACTAGTTAGGTATATTTTAATGGCATGTTGATTTTAATGAGCTTTAGCCTCAGGTAAATGTTGGGTGAATGACATAACTACTGAATATCTTACTTAAAGCCATTGTGGTTAAAATCACAAATCTTTACACATACGCAAAATATTAAATACAAATCACGTCGTCAAATTATTCAAGGGATTATTCTATTACATGAAACACTTAATGGTAAATATAATATGCTTTTAGTTTTCAATTAACATACCAACTATTTTTAAACACAAATTGTTTATTAGGTAACTGTCTAGGAGGGTCTTTGATCTCAGGCGCTTTACTGGGAAAAAAAAAAAAAAAAAAAAAATAATAATATATATATATATATATATATATATATATATATATATATATATATATATATATATATATATATATATATATATATATATATATATATATATATATATAGTGTGTATAAGGGGAGTGTTGTGTGCGTTTGGGAGGGATATGTGTGTGGGAGAGAGAGAGAGATGGGGAGAGAGAGATGTGTGTGTATGTGTGAGTGTGTGTGTGTGTGTATGGGTTTGTATAAGTGAAATTGAGTTCGAATCACTGTATGAAGCTTCGACTCATGCACGGGGAGTGACAGTGTACTTAACATCCACCATCCAGGCCCCAGGCACCGAGTAGTACCATAGGGAAATCATTGAAAACAGATAATGCAGAGGTCTTTACCAGGCCACTTTACAGAGATATAATAATGTTGTCTATATAATCTTTATCTCTTTTTATTTTTATTCTTTCGTTTATATCAACATACAAGTTATTTTGTTGTTTATTTTTGTGTTCGCATCATTTAGTTTTTTTTATTTTATATCGTTCAACGAGTTTTGTTTTATGTTCATTTGTGACCTAATGGCTAGACTCTATACCTAGTGACACTGACCTAGAATTATGAGTCTCTACGTTCATGCCAGAGACACAGACACACAGAGACAGCCAGACAGACAGAAACAGACAGACAGAGACAGACACCCAGACAGACAGAGGAACATATTAAACCTAACACTCTCTCCCCTCGTGAGTTTGTTAATGGGTCAGTAACCCGGAGTGTGTGTGTAGATGACGTCAGGCAATATCTAGCAGTCGTTTACCTGAGGCAATCTGTTAAGTGCTCACACACACACACACACACACACACACACACACACACACACACACATTTATTTACGTTTCTTTGTCATCATTTACACTTTTTCTACTTATGGTAATTCAATTAGACATTTCTTACCTGGTTATATGTCTTCTATTTTCTCTCTCTCTCTCTCTCTCTCTCTCTCTCTCTCTCTCTCTCTCTCTCTCTCTCTCTCTCTCACTGGGAAATACCCGAGATTGTAGCTGAAACTTTAATTAAGCAGTCAATATTTTTCTGGGCCACGCCTTACCTTACAGAGCCAAGAGAAACAATAGCTTATAATATTTGACCACCGCAGTGAGGCTGAACTTGATATCCTCTTAGTTACGTGATGACTCTTGCCACTCCGCTAAAATATCCCTCCCTTGAATTCGTCTCCTGTGCGGTATTCAAGATTACAGTGAAACCTCCATATAACGGATTAATATTTTCGTATAATCCGTTAAATGGAGGTTTCACATTAAATGAGCCCTGGATATAATGGACTCTCTATATAGCTCGTTAGTTGGAGGTTTTATATCTAATAGACCCTCGATATAACGTATTTTCTCCATACAGTCCGTTAAATAGAGTTTTCTGTAGATTCTTTATAATACGAATATTTAATACTGGCTATTTTCATCCAGGTGTCTTTAATGCCACCAATGGAGAACGGAGCTTTGATGTTTACGTTCTTATTGTGTCTGGATTCAGCAAAGGATTCAAAGTCGGATTAGGGAGGGAATACGCGTGGATTAGTGAGAACATTTCAAAGGGTGTTTTGTAGAAATGTGTGTGTGTGTGTGTGTGTGTGTGTGTGTGTGTGTGTGTGTGTGTGTGTGTGTGTGTGTGTGTGTGTGTGTGTCAAGTCGGGCATCTGTAAACCTCGGTTCAATTGCCCCGAGATGAAGAGAACCGTCGACTTGAAAAATTATTATCTTATGTTACACTAAATGACTGGTTTAAATATTATACAGCTTTAAGTATATTATTTCTAGTTTCCATATATATAAAGTTTAACAAAGATTCAGATTATCTATCCTAACATTTGGTTGAAAAAATTAGCCTATATTCAAACTCATAGAAAAATTATATATTAAGGCTGCAATAAGAGGCTATACACTTAAAATAAATTACTCTTAAGTTAGGAATTCCACTGAAGGTCTAAAACACACAACAAGGCATCTCTGGTGTAAACAATTTCACCTTTGGGGCTGACTTCAAGCCAAGACCCCAACGATTGGTAGTCGGGGAGCTAGTCTACTGGACCACCATGAAGATTTAACAACATCACCGCCTTAACTACTCACTTGTACAGAAGCTACCACTGATATACTGTATCTAAGAGGGCGGTAGTCAAGTCCTTCAGAGGGTGATGTTACCGAGTGTTGTGGTGGTATATATACCTGTGTGTGGTGTAATCAATGATGGCAGAGATACCTGAAGCAATGTACTGAACTGATGACTACATTGGAAGGAAGTGAAACAGTTCATTAACCTTCATTACTTCACTTCAAAAGACACAGTGCAGATGGTGATGTAAATGTGAAGATACAATGGTAGGTACAAGTACAGGTACAGGTACAGATACAAGTCCAGGTACAGATATGGATACAAGTACAGGTACAGATACAGGTACAGATACAGGTACAGATATGGATACAAGTACAGGTACAGATACAGGTACAGGTACAGATACAAGTACAGGTACAGATACAAGTACAGGTACAGATACAAGTACAGGTACAGATACAGGTACAGATATGGATACAAGTACAGGTACAGATACAGGTACAGGTACAGATACAAGTACAGGTACAGATACAAGTACAGGTACAGATACAAGTACAGGTACAGATACAAGTACAGGTACAGATATAGATACAGGTACAGGCAGAAATACACACTCCCAAAATGATGGCAGTACACGAACATAACTCAGAATTCCAAACGAGTTCTATTTGCATTCATACAGATTTTTCATCTATATTAAGTGCTGAACTAATAAAATCCCCTTACACTATTTTCCTATATGGTTTTATCAGATAAATTTCTACATTTATGGTTTTTTGATTTTATATACAACATCTATATAGTATTAAAAGAATGGATATAAAAAATATATATATATATAAAATGACAGACAGATAGAAAAACGCGCCCAAAATATTTTAGAATTATTTTCCTTTCATCTTTACTGTGAAAAACATTTATTGCCGCCAGCCCCGCCTACCACCTCAACCATGTGTATTGTTAATGACCAGTTCTCTGGTGGCTACAGGTAAAAAAAAATCTCATCAAATACGTCAAATTCTGTAATGACAGGTGAAGAAAAACTAATTTCGTGTTTCCATTCATTTTTCTGAAACGAATATGAAATATTGAACGATACGACTTATTCAATATGATGCTCTTTTTAGGGCTCTCGTGTGTGTGTGTGGGAGGCGGGAAACAGACAGACGGACGGACGGACGAACAAACAGACACAGACAGGCGGACGGACAGACAGACAGACAGACACAGACAGACAGACAGACGGACAGACAGACAGACAAACCACCAATTGAGTGTCTCGGCCATAGAGGCTGCCTTCTGCCTGATACACTCAATCACCAACTTGCGTCACCAACTTCTAGTCAGTGGTAGAAGAACTTTATCATTTTGGCAATTTTGTTTCGACATTCTCTCTTTCTTTCTTTTTCTTACCGAATTTCTTCAACTTTTTTTTTATTTCACAGAAGACATCTCTCACCGCTTGGCTGACCATCAAAGCATGACCTTCAACAAGTCGAGGATCTTTCTTCACTATTTCTAACATGGCGTAAAAAGAAATATATTTCCATTTTTACCCAACTATCAACCTCGCAGTGGGTAGGGAGATATGTCGGTTGGTGGGTATTGAGGTGGGTTGGTGGGTAGGGAGGTGGGTGGGTGGGTTGATACGTGGGTAGGTGAGTGGGGAGATGAGTGGGGAGATAGGTAAGTAGGTACGTAGGTGAATAGGTAAGAGCTTGAATAAGTGGGTGGGGAGGTGGGTGGGAAGGTGGGTGGGTAGGTTGATACGTGAGTAGGTGAGTGGGGAGATGAGTGGGGAGATAGGTGGGTAGGTAGGTAGGTAGGTGAGTAGGTAAGAGCTTGAATAAGTGAGTGGGAAGGTGGGTGGGAGAGGTGGGTGGGGAGGTGGAAGGTGGGTGGGTAGATACGTGGGTAGGTGAGTGGGGAGATGAGTGGGGAGATAGGTAAGTAGGTACGTAGGTGAATAGGTAAGAGCTTGAATAAGTGGGTGGGGAGGTGGGTGGGAAGGTGGGTGGGTAGGTTGATACGTGAGTAGGTGAGTGGGGAGATGAGTGGGGAGATAGGTAGTAGGTAGGTAGGTAGGTGAGTAGGTAAGAGCTTGAATAAGTGAGTGGGAAGGTGGGTGGGAGGGAACAAGTACACCAACATATCGTCTTTAGTAAACAGTCTTAAGTGTAACAGGAGGACCAACGGGTAAACAGATGTCAACAGATAACAACCAAACGCCTCTGTTACTTTAAAACCAACAGAAATGGTACAGGCACAACAGATCAACGAATGTCCATAACTTTACTGCCACACCATGTCTGTATGTGTGTGTACCTGTGTATGTCTGTATCTGTGCTCACTTGATCGTCTGTCTGTCTGTGACCATGAGGAAATAACTCAGCAGTGTGAAGCATCGAGGTCAAGGCCCATTAGCAGTCAGTCCCGGTGAGCACCTTGTTAAAGTGCAGTCAAAAAATATGAAAAATGTATATCCAGTTCAAAAAGGACTACACAAAAGCCAGTACACACACACACACACACACACACACACACACACACACACACACACACACACACACACACACACACACACACACACACCACCCTGGGTTAAATAGCCAGAGCGTAGAAAACAAACCATATTACCCAAACCTTATTTTACGTGCGGTTAGTCTTCAACACAACCACCTATAGGAAGATTTACAAACGACTTTAAAACATCTATGAGAAAGTCCTTAGTAAACACAACCATCTTAGGATTATATATTAACTTGGGTACAGTCAGCCCAATAAGTTCCAAGACACCCAACAAATATAGAGTAGAGCAAAAGATCTCTGGTAACAATGTCAAAACCTAGCTTCCAGAGGTACGATACACCCATACCTACCAATCAAACGAAGCCATCCACTACTAGCCCCTCCCACCACTCCTCATCTCCACCTTACCTTTACATTTATTACCAGATCAATTGCCCAACCTTAGACATAATGGGTTTCTGAGAATTTATTTGGTTGACTGTACCGATAATAATAAGGTCAGAGAAAGGACACCTAAGAGGACTGCCAAGATCCATCACGTAATGTCCCGAGGGAGTTATGGGAGGTGTATTAGATTAACAGGTCTCGTTTTCTTCTGAGAAAAGCAATTACTCCCACGAAGGTTTTGTTGATGTAGTAGATGGGATGGGTATATTGTGGTTAAATAGGTTTGTTTATATTTAGCACAAGAGAGAGAGAGAGAGATGAGGAAAAGGAGATATTAAAAAGAAAGAAAGAAAGAACCAACACAGATGACAAGAGCAACAAATAAAATTGCCAAAAAGAAAAAACCCACACAATTATTAAAATATTGAAAGAGAAAAAACTTACAACATAAAATAACTAGACTTGTCCTATCCTTTGTTAAGAGAGAGAGAGAGAGATAGAGCGAGGAACACACACACACACACACACACACACACACACACACACACACACACACACACACACACACACACACTGGTTCACTATACAGTCAATCATCCACAACAGAATTCATCGGACATGTAATATGTAATCCTAGACTTGAAACATGTAATTAATACACAGGTAATTATATCAGATACTCGAGCGTTAATTCACTAGTAGAAGAAAATAAATAAATTTCTGGGTTGATTAATGTTATACCGAATATCAGTATTCAAAGTGAGGTCCCACAAGCGCAAGATATAATAACTGCACATTTCATCCCAAATAAATCGTTCATTAACTCGATCAAGATTAGGAAGTCTATATATTATTACTGTGATTATTTTTTCCCTCCCATTGGTTAATTCTATCAAAATTGTTTCTGTATTCAGTTCAGTTTTAATTTCCTTAATTATTACACACTTCAGATTATCCCTGACATAGATTGCTACTCCGCCTCCTTTCCTAATCTGCCTATCGGTATGGAATAATTTGTAACTTGTAATTTGATATTCGACAGGTAACTCACGTGAGTCTAAGTTTATCCATGCTTCGGTGAAGAGTATTATATCGATTTTATTTTCGGTACATACGAACACCCTGATTTAATCCATTTTGTTTCTCATACTTCTGCTGTTTGCTCAGTAAACATTTAAGTTAGTCGTGTTCTGAGTCCTCTCTTTGCTGCGTTTAGGTTTTAACTCCCTGCCTAATTTAGTTTTGTCATCATTCCTAGCACTGTTTCCCTGTAACCTTTCACTCTGTTTACCCGCTCCCACTGCACTCTCCTCCACCCCCGAGCCCATATGTTCCCTTAGCAGTTTAAGGATTTCGGCATCTTTTGAATTGTCCTCTCGAGAGAGTCAGCCAGGGTTGCCACCCCATCCCTAGCATAAAAGGTGTCCCAGTTGTCAATGAATGGGACTGATATTGACTTGCAATATCTGTCAAGACGGCCGTTGACACCAACTGCTCTTGACAACCAATCATTGCCAACTCTCCTTCTAGGCAGGGCACCACATATGATAGGGATCCCTCCCTTTACCCTAATATATTCGACAGCTGTCTTGAACTTATCAAGAAACTCCTCATTCCTACACCGGCCAATATCATTGCCTCCTGCACTGAGGCAGATAATGGGTTTGTTCCCATTACCAGACACGATATTGTCCATCCTGTCAACTATATCCCCCATCCCAGCTCCTGGCAAACACACTCGCATCCTATTTTTAGCACAAAAAGCTCTATCCAGGTACCGTGCCTGGAAATCACCAACAATTAAAGTTTTCGTACCTTCCTTGTCAGCCCCGTCCCTGACTACTGTAACGTCCAATTCGTCTACCAAAGGATTAAACGAGCTATTACACTTAGCTGTTGTCGTATCCTTGGTGTCTTTTCTGACCAGCAGTTTGGTCATTCCTCTCCTCACAACCCTGTGTCTTCGTCAGACATGGGCTTTCCTTGTCTCCTTTCTTCCTCCTTCATTCTCACAATCACTTCCTTTAATTTAAAGTTTTCGTCCTTGACCTTCACTAACTCGACCCTCAGAAGGACGCAGCCCTGAGCACAAGAAACACTAGGACTAGTACTCGTTTCTTGTCCTGAGGGTCGATGGTTCGCTCTGCCTTGGTATCTAGTTTTGCCAATTAGGAAAGTGAAGGGAGACGACTGCAATACTGGTCACATTGCCTCTTGTGGGCCAAAGGCTTATTGCTTCAGTATGCTGTATCCACACTGCCTCAAATTGACTCCCAAAATTATGGCAATTATTTGTATTCTGATGAAGTCTGAAAAGAATAATATCTTTGGAATATTACCTTTAAATTTGTGCTGCTATAATGAATATTTTCTTTAAAGTTTGGTTCGTGTTTTATATATTCTCATCAAAGTTGGTTTAATAGAACATAAATTTTACCAAGAGCACTATTAATAACGGGAATATTCTGCTCCAAACAGAGATATTACTTCAAAATATCCTAATCAAGTGAGAGTTGATGTTTCAAGGACTAGCTTTTCATTAAAGTAATATTTATAATACGAGGTGAAGTGAGGTGAGGTGAGGTTATGACAGCCAAAAGGTATGACGTGTGTTGGTAGGTTAGCATTATCTTACGCAAAAATCCCTCTCTCTATCTCCATCTTCAAAGACTGTGTCAAGAAAGTTAATTGATATCTAAATTGGCTTCACCCGTCAGACTCTCCGTTAAGAGCAAAATCATTCTTTTCTTCCTCCAGTGATTCCTTATTGGTTTTCAAACTCTCTCTCAAAACCAAATAAAAATTCTATCTATTAAAAAAAAAAACAGTGTATATTTCTCTTCATCAATATCAAGTAAATATTTTCTTATCTCAAAGTAAAACGCATAAAACATGTCTCTCAATACAGAACGAAAAATATCTCAAAAAAATTATCTCTCTCTCTCAAAACCAAACAAAAATTTCCTTATCTTTCTAAAAAAAATTATCTTAAAAAGTAAAAAAACAAAAAGGAATATTCAATCACTGACTCTAGGGAGACTGCAAATATAATATTCTAATAAAGTTGAACACGCAATATATCCTCGAACGTCCTCAATCTTTTAAATTAAATAATCGGATTTTACCCATCACGAATTTCTCCCCGGACCTTGGTGTGTAAGGGAGGGAGGGAGGCTGGATATTCTTATCAAGTTTCAAGACGATCTGTTCACTGCTTCAGAATTTTAAGGAAAGGGGAATTCTTTTGGATATAATAATAATAATAATAATAATAATAATAATAATAATAATAATAATAATAATAATAATAATAATAATAATAATAATAATAATAATAATAATTCTCCACCATCTTGCCATAATCTTTTTCTCCGAACAAAAATTTGAGAGCCACGATTAAAACACACACCGCCATAAATCCGGATTCCTGATTGTGTAAGTCTCAGTCTGGCCTTAATCTTTTGTCTCCTTAATTCACTGGTTCTTATTTCCTTCGACAATTACCACCCACGTATCCCGTCTCCCACAAATCCTACATTAGATTGTCCTTGGAAGTTTTAAGAAAGTTACCCCTTTACAATATTCTATTTTTTTATACATTTTCTGTTATAACCAATATTTACCCCTTTCAAGTTTTCTGTACTTCGTTCTTCATTGTTATTATACTAACTGCATATTAACTGTTTACAAGATCCATATTATCAAGGCGGTATATACAGTACAAAAACAGGTGTGTTATGGATATACTGTATTTGCCGTAGTTCAACTTTATACTAAAATTATTTTTGAACAATTGCAATTATTATTCGTATTGTATATTTAAAAATTTCAGCTGTTTGAATCGCAGTAATACCATCAGAACGTAACAACATTCTCTAAAACCAGACAGACAAACAGACAGACAGACAGACAGACAGGAGCTAAAAGGGCGCTCTTGTTTTCAGCAGTCAGATTAATTGATAATGGAATCAGCCTTTAAAATTCAAATGCAGATTTTATCACATAATGAAATGCGATTTATTAGCGTAATGTCCACACGGGTTAATGTTCTGTACATTGACGGAGACATGAATTGGTCAGGATTAACTGTTTTAGTACAGAAAATACCTGTAACTTATTCATTTGAAGTTATTTTGAAATATATTTAATGAATAGATGAATGGATGGATGGATGTATGGAGAAGATGGGTGTATGGATGAATAAACGGGATGGATGAGATAGAAAGACGAAAGGAATCAATACGGATGAATATTTGACGAATCTTCCATTATACATAAACAAATCAACAAACAAACAAACAAACACACACACACACACACACACATAAAAGCCAACAAACACAAACAAACACACACAAACATGCCTGTAAACTCGCTATAGACACGGGGAAAAAAATGCAATCCTTTCAAAGCAAACTCACACAACAATCGCCACGTAATGTCCAGTACAATGCTCTGGTTTCAACGCCACAGTATGTCAGTCAGTCCGTCATGCATTTAACTCAATTATCCACTATTAACACACATATTGGTTTTTTGTATTCCATTAGTAAAATCAGGAAAGTCCGTCAGTTATATTTACGCAAAACCACGAATGATTTTATTTTGTGGTAAGGTACTTTGTTGACGACAGGGCTAAACATGTCGTCACTAAAGGGTTAACCCACCGTATTCAAAGTGATAAAATATCATCCTCAAAAGTTTCAATCATCGTGGTGAAAGTGTTAAGCCATCGTCATCAACATCGCGGTACAAAATTTTTACACACACCTCCATTTATGATTCCACCCAGAAGCTATCGATCTCACCTGGGGCTGCCAGCTCTGCCAGCTCTGCCAGTTCGCCTCAAATATGGTTGATGGGAGCCATAGATGTGAGTGGTTCTGTACACACTGTTTGATGAATGTTAGCCCCGGCCATCTGGATTTCATGGGAACCCTGAGTTAAAGTTTACGTTCGGTATATATATATCAAATACTGTGTGTGTGTGTGT
This sequence comes from Homarus americanus, assembly GCF_018991925.1. NCBI lineage: Eukaryota > Metazoa > Arthropoda > Malacostraca > Decapoda > Nephropidae > Homarus > Homarus americanus. Next base: position 1,373,659 of record NW_024715014.1, read on the forward strand.
GTGTGTGTGTGTGTGTGTGTGTGTGTGTGTAATAATAATAATAATAATAATAATAATAATATTAATAATAATAATAATAATTAACGGTTTATTGGAAAAATTCTGCAGCCCGAAGGCTGAAAATATACATTGGACATAAATGACTTTTTACATACATTGGTGGTTTAACAAAAGCCTTCATTAGAGAAAGGTAAAGGAACATACAGTGAAGTGTGTGTGTGTGTGTGACTTAACCAAGGCATTCGACTCGATCAACAAGGAAGCCCTCTGGCAGAATCTCAGTCGTTTTGGCTTCCCACCAAAATTGATTGCCATTGTGAGGCAGCTCCACGATGGCATGAACAGCAGTGTCCTACACATTGGCACCCAGTCTGAGTTCTTCCCCATCCAAACAGGGGTAAAACAAGGATGTGTACTGGCACCAACTCTCTTTTCCATTTTTTTGGCTGTCTTCCTTACTCGTGCCAATGCCAATTTAACCGGCGGGGTGGAAATCCAGTACCGGATGAAGGGTCTTTTCAACATAAGACGACTCCAGGTAGGAACAAAGGTGTCGGCAACTTCCGTTACTGAGCTTCAGTATGCAGACGACCTCACTCTTGTTGCTCACACTGAACGCGACCTACAGGAGATCCTGAACACCCTCGCAAATGCTTATGAATACTTCGGCCTTGAGGTGAATGTACGTAAGACTCATATTCTCTTTCAACCTGCCCCTGGTTCAGATACACCTCCAGCTTAACGGTCCTACCCTCTCTAATGTTACCCACTTTCGGTATCTCGGCTCCCACCTGTCCACCACCGCGGACATCGATGAAGAGATTCAGCATAAAATCAGATGTGCATCTCAAACCTTTGGCAGACTCGGAAACTGTGTTTTCAGCTGTAGGGAGCTGAAATGATCTACAAAGTTACACGTATATCGAGCAGTGGTCCTCCCCACCCAGCTGTCTGGCAGCGAGACATGGGTCACATACAGGAAGCACCTCAAGGCACTTAAAAACTTTCAACAACGCATTCTACTTTCCATCCTCCGAGTTCGCTGGGAAGACAAGAGAACAAATGCCAGTATTCTTGCTTACACCAACTGTAGGAGCATCGAAGCTACCATTATCCATGAACAACTACGTTGGACTGGCCATGTTACCCATATGAACGACAGTAGACTGCCAAAGCAGTTACTTTACAGTCCACCTAACGAATAGTAAACGTAACTAATTCAACACAGCTAGGATAGCTACTTATGTATTAGGATATTTAATATTAAAGTAGTAGTAATAGTAGTAGTAGTAGTAGTAGTAGTATTTTTGTGTATCACTCCCTGAACACCATTAATTCACTTCACGCCTCCCCAAAACGCCTCACTTTCCTCCAGGTTAAATACATGTAAACATAGAACGTAGACAGTTTAAGTAGATTTATCTCCCTAATAACAATAAACACTAAGTCAGTAAACGTGTGTGGCAACAATACATAATGCATGGGAGGGAAATTATGGAGCCGTTGTATTGAAAATAAAAGCCAAAAGGGCAGAAATTCCACCACATAAATATTCAGCTTTTGTTTATCCTGAATTAGCCAGTTGGACTATTGTTTTTATCTTCATCATTGAAAAAAAAATCTACATTTGTTAAATCCTCAATATCCGAACTAAAAATCCCCCTTAAAATTCCAAATTGAACTCCCAAAATCCGTACGAAAAAAATCCCCTGATATTCATACCAAAAAATCCCAATAGAACATAAATCCTAGGTCTTATCAACAGACACTCAATAGCGGTGTAACTGGGTTGATTTCCCGGTATCATAGAACGTACTTACTATTGTAATTATATGTATTAGTAGTATTAATAGTAGAATACATAATTACCCGATACATAAGTCACATCTTGTAACTACAGAACATAATTACAGAACATTACGATTCACTCACCAGCACAGAATAGTTAACATTATGTAATTTATAATAATAACACGTCGCTAACTCAAACACAACTGTATAATAACCTCATTCTGTCCTTAATAACATGTAATACGTGCAGAAAACACACATTTCTTTATGCAAATTATCATGAGAACTGAACATGTAATCAGGATACAGTCCCTTTGACTCTTTCATATCCAACACACAATACAGTTGCACGAGTTACAGAAAGTTCAACATACAGAGGTAATACAGTAAACGTGTATTAAAGCAACGTTATGTGGTGGAAGAGGGAGGGAGGGAAGGGAGAGGGGAGGAGGGAGGGGGAGGGAGGGAGGGAGGGAGGGCAAATCATGGTATCTCCCGGGTATACGGATCGAGTTAAGACCAACCAGCCAACGCTCGCACAATCACGATTTTTAAGGTAAAGTGGACCTTAGTTAAACAATGGCTGCTTTAAACTGCTGACGTCCTGAGATGGGAAAAAGAAATCAGGAATCTCGTATTCAAAATATAAGGAATTTCACGAATATTAATAGGCTTTAGAGAGGACTACACGCCATCTGAGGGCCACGAGTCACAAACATAAACGATTAAAAAACAAAAAACAAATGACTATCGGAAGATTGAATTATGACGGAGGTTCAAGGAATTTATGGCTGAAATTCGGAAAAAATTGCTTTGAAGTTTTGGTTTTGATTAATGAGGAACAAATTAAGGTCCAGGTGTAAAATTGAACACCTGGTGATAAGTGTTTCTAAGTGATTAAGTAACGGTGTCAGCTGTAGAGGCAGTAAGTGGATAGAACGAATCTACCTGTATTACTGTCTAGATTGGCCACTTACTTCCATCATTAAAACACGATAAAACACAATAAAACATCCTTAAACATACTAAAACACAATAAAACATACTAATAATACAAAAAAAACACTATTATATTTCACAAAACAATACAACATACTAAAAAAAAATATATATAAAAAAACGCCAATAATGAAAAAGACTAATCTTGAAATATACATAAACAACTAACTCTCTATCTCCTTCCTATAGTGTTGGTGGTGGTATATATCGTGGTGTTGAAACCTGGCAGAGTGATCTATTTCTTTGGTATAAATTCATGTGTGATAGAGACCAAGTTATTCAGGGTTACATTATAGATTTACTCGAGTGGGGAGGAGGGTGGGGGATAGGGGATTGGGGCAGGTTGGAGTGAGTGGGAGAAAGGGTCGGGGAGTTGTGAGAGGGTTGAGGGGGGTTAGGAGAGAGAGAGAGAGAGAGAGAGAGAGAGAGAGAGAGAGAGAGAGAGAGAGACACTGCTATGATGAACACTACTACTAGATTTCCCCTAAACTCTAATAATTCTTCCCTACTTACCCTATATTTTTTCCCTAGTGGTCGCTGACATCACACGGTCAGTGGCAATCCTACACTGAATTTATACGCACCAAGTAAACATTTCTCCCCCGCCTCTTCTATACGTGGCTGCCTCTTCCCTACACAAAGGGAACTTTTAGTGGGAGAATTGCCTCTTTATCACTGGTGGCAGGGAAATATTACAAGCGATTTGGGGAATAATAGTTACGTGTTTCTCAAGACATGATGGGAGGAATTATCTGAGTATGATAGGGAATTTAGGAATTACTTAACCAAGATAGGGAATAATAGGGAGATTTTTTTTACTTTTGTTTGTTTGTTTATAAAATGAGGTAGATATCGTAGGAAAATATGTAAATAAAAGATTGAAGAATAAACACCAAAATACACCTTTTTTTCATTAATTCTTTCATTGTCATTAACCCATACATTAACCCATTACCCATTAACCCATACATTAACCCATACATTAACCCATACATTAACCCATATATTAACCCATAACTAACCCATACACAACCCATACATTAACCCATACATAACCCATACATTAACCCATACATTAACCCACACACATTACCCCATACATTAACCCATACATTAACCCATACATTACACCCATACATTACATTAACCCATACATTAACCCATACATTAACCCATACATTAACCCATACATTAACCCATACATTAACCCATACATTAACCCATACATTAACCCATACATTAACCCATACATTAACCCATACATTAACCCATACATTAACCCATACATTAACCCATACATTAACCCATACATTAACCCATACATTAACCCATACATTAACCCATACATTAACCCATACATTAACCCATACATTAACCCATACATTAACCCATATATTAACCCATACATTAACCCATATATTAACCCATACATTAACCCATATATTAACCCATACACGTCACAAAAATCATTATCATTCACGGGAAATAATCATTCATTTAACAACACGTAAGAAATCACCATACATCAAACACCCTATAGAATGATTACCCAGCTTATTACTACCAATCATTCTATTTAATTATCACGAAAAAAAATATCATTCACTGACATTCAACACACCGTTAATTAGTATACGAACATGATATACCTGAGATTATATATATATATATATACCTGTAATTTTCCCCAATTAAATGATGGAAATTACCTATATCAGCATATAGCTCCTCTCATTAAGGAATTTAGTTCATTAATGCGTTGGAGTTATTAAATAAGTTAATTGGTTAAATTAGTTCAACCAGGTAAATATGAGGAATTATGTTGGTGTGTGTGTGTGTGTGTGTGTGTGTGTGTGTGTGTGTGTGTGTGTGTGTATGTGTGTGTGTGTCTCAATAGTTAATCGGACCTTCGACCTCACATACACCTTATTAACCTTTAAGTAGTTCATTTGAAATCATTTACTTGTGATGAAAGGTAATTACACTTCCTTAATGACTACTGAAAATTGTAAACAGGTTTATTAAGGTAATGAACTGAAGGTGGGTTACCTGAGACCATTCAATTAACTCAGGTATACCGCAGTTAACAACAGGTGTCTTAGTTCTACATTTAAAACATGGAAGAATTAGTCATTTTAATTAGGATAATTAGGCAGATATACAGTGATTTATTATTGAAAATTATGAGGAACGGAGAGAGAGAGAGAGAGAGAGAGAGAGAGAGAGAGAGAGAGAGAGAGAGAGAGAGAGAGAGAGAGAGAGAGAGAGAGAGAGAGAGAGAGAGAGAGAGGGAGAGAGAGGGAGGAGGAGGGGGAGGGAGGGAGGAGGGAGGGAGGGAGGAGGGAGGGAGGGAGGAGGGAGAGAGAGAGAGAGAGAGAGAGAGAGAGAGGGAGAGAGAGAGAGAGAGAGAGAGAGAGAGAGAGAGAGAGAGAGAGATTTAATTATACTAGTTAAATATTTATATTTTTTCGCTATATAGTATTACCATCGTAAATTTTCGCAAAAAATTGTCAGCTAACACCCCTGACCTCAACTGACACACTGACCACAGCTGACACACTCCTGACCTCAGCTAACACTCTGACCTGTGCTGACATTCTCGCCTCGTGTTTACCAACCAAAAACTCCTGTACATTTACCTGGATTAAATGACAAACCTGTTGATCAAGTTGTTTTTACTGACTACACGTGTGTGTGTGTGTGTGTGTGTGTGTGTGTGTGTGTGTGTGTGTGTGTGTGTGTGTGTGTGTGTGTGTGTGTGTGTGTGTGTGTGTGTGTGTGTGTGTGTGTGTGTGTGTGACCAAGCAGACTTACACATTTCTTAAATAATCTGTAAAGAAAACACATAATTTTTGCTTAAAAATTTATAAAAAAAAAAAACTTATGGAAAAAAAATAAAATAAATTCCCTTAACCTCCGGTGAATATTAAGGAAAAAATTACTTAACTACCTCTAATTTTATAAGGAACAGATCACCTAACCTAACCCAACCCAACCTAACCAAGCTTAACGTAACCTAATTTAAAAGAAAAAAATACTTTCTTCTCCTCTTCTTCCTATTATATGTTTGATAGAGAGAAATTCGCAGTTTGGAAGAGAAAGTTTTATCAACCTTGTAAAACTTTTTTTTTTCATTCCGGAATTCTGGGATTTTGTAACGTCCAATTTATCGGTTCGATTTGTAGGTCTGCCTTTCTGGTTTTTATGCCTGTCTCTTTATATGTCTGTCTGTCTGCCTTTCTGTCTATTTTTCTACCTGTGTCTGTTTGTCTATCTGTTTATCTTTATGCCTGTCTCTCAGTTTGTTAGGCTGTCTGTCTGTCTGTCTTTCTGTCTGTCCATCACTAATCTAACATCCTCAATAATGAACTGACTACTCCTCGTCTCATGATAGTAGTAGCCAGGCAAGATAAGGTCAATTTTGGTGTATAGGGTCAACGCTTAAGGTCACCATAAAGTATCGCTGGTGACCCCACTACGAGATGATTCCTGTTATAAGTTGACCTTTGGAACCTCGGTAGTGAAGTTCATTGACTTTATCACATATGAACTCCATAACGCATCATTATTATTATTATTATTATTATTATTATTATTATTATTATTATTATTATTATTATTAATTTCAACATTATTCTTAAAATTTCTCATCAAACTATAATGAAAAAAAAACAGGAATCTTTCTTGTATTTTAGAGCGTCAAATTGGTCACGTTTGTAATGATATTTTTTCCCGGAATTTTTTTACCTGCCAACATCAGTTTGTGTGAGGAGTCGGTTTGTTTACCTCGCGTCATATCTTAATTGAATCTGGCGTTTATTAGAGATATGAGTCAGGCCCTTAATGGGTTAACTGAGTGTAAAGGGACCTTCAACTCTTGAGAAGTCTTTGTGAGGGATTTTTTTTTAATATTACTGAAAGAAGCGAGTATTATATATCTGTTGGTAGGAATATTAATAGTTAAGAGTAATAAAAAATAATAATAATAATAATAATAATAATAATAATAATAATAATAATAATAATAATAACCCACCACCCACCAAAACAAAGACCCACCCAATACAATGACCCACTACCATAATGACCCACCACCATAATGACCCACCACCACCATAATAACCCACCATCACCACCCACCACTACCACCACCATAATGTACCCACCACCATAATGACCCACCACCACCATAATAACCCACCATCACCACCCACCATAATAACCCACCACCATCACCACACACCACCATAATAACCCACCACCATCACCACACACCACCATAATAACCCACCACCATCACCACACATAATAACCCACCACCATCACCACACACCACCATAATACAGCCATTATACGGGACGGGAGGAGATTCTCGTACTAAACGGTATACTCTTTATACCGAACAACTTCACGGTCAAGTGGTTAATGGAAACCGGTCCTTTTAACAGCTGCCGTGTTCAGTAATTGCTCTGCCTAGTAACAACCACACATCTTGGCTCTCCCTTTTCCTGATCGAGTGGTGCACACACACACACACACACACACACACACACACACACACACACACACACACACACATCTCTAAGCCTCTTTCAAATGAAACCCTAAGCACTTACTTGACATTTCAATTTATTTTCTGATTATAAAAATTTCGTTAAAATACTTGTCAGAAACAGAGATGGAAAACAGTTAAATCTCCTCCTTCAGCTAACATAAGCTATGAGGTCTTTATTCAACAAGGACAAGCTAAAATAATTTCAACCAGAGTAAACTATAATGTCCTCAGCTAAGAAAAGTTTGAATTAGGTTGTCTTTAGTGATGAGAAGGTAAGATACACCCATTATGAACAATCTAAGTTATCTTCAGCAAGGAGAAATTATATCGCCTTCTTGTACAGAAAACTAAAACTTACAGTAAATTCGCCTGCATTTATACCTGGTACAGCGACTGGCAGGTTACGTGAAATGTAGCACCACTGTGTTTGTTTACATCGTATTAAAAAACCCTGGAATGACCCCTAAGGAACCTCACAGTAGTAGCTAGACTAAGGATGCTAGATAAACAAAGACAGAGTTGCCACACTCTCACAAAACGCGCCAGCTGTTGTACTAGATCTAAGTGCAGGCGACTGTACATTCAGGTGGATAGACTACAAGAGTTATGGGGAAGTTAATTATCATGGGAGTATTATGTACTAATTAAGCGAGGTGAGAGGAGCTAAGGTCGGCTTCCTCTTCATCTATCATGGCTTCACTTCCGCTCAGGTAAACAAGTTATATAGGATTAGGAAACTTAGTGGAGAGAGAGAGAGAGAGAGAGAGAGAGAGAGAGAGAGAGAGAGAGAGAGAGAGAGACTCAGAAGGCTTTACAGATCATCGTCTTTTGAAAAAAGTATTAAATCCTCTTCCCGATTTTCAAGGAATATTATCTGGTTTTCTAAATAACTCTTTATCATAAGGTCTCAGTGTAAACCTGACGCCATTTTAGTTGGAATTTGTCTTTTACCTTCCCTGATTCCTCCTGACATCCTCAAGTTAAGGAAAAAATAAGCTAACGAGTTCCTGGGAATTCACTTTTGCATCATAGTTTTAAAAGATTCAGTTAAAAGTGCTCTTATGATCCTTTGATAATTAGATTATAATCTAACATAAGAACCTTTGATAATTTAACATAAGAACCTTTGATAATCTAATGTAAAAACCTTTAATAACCTAACATAAAAGCCTTTGATAATATATATATATATATATATATATATATATATATATATATATATATATATATATATATATATATATATATATATATAATCTAACGTAAGAACCTTTGATAATTTATTTTTGTATCGTAGCAGAAGTAAATCATTTAAGACATTATTTCACTTCTCCAGTTCAGAGAAAATTTTAAACTACGAGCCTTTCAGAATCTATCTTCGTATCACAGTTGAAACGAAGCTGCCAGAAACCCTCCCACGTCACCACCTCGGACAATAACCACAGGAAGGAACCATTAGTACACCAGATATAGGATCTTATTTAATCCTAGGAGGAGTGTGGTGTAAACAGAGCGTCCTACGTGTGTTTGGGATAGGACCAGCTGAAGACGGTAGGAAGTCAGCAATAACAGAGTTAGTTTTGATGCTGCAGTCCAAGGTTATTAGTGCTAGGTACAAGACACGTAACGAAGAGAATGGGAGAGAGAGAGAGAGAGAGAGAGAGAGAGAGAGAGAGAGAGAGAGAGAGAGAGAGAGAGAGAGAGAGACATCTTTTACCAACTCATAACACCGCCTCTAGTTGTTGCCTGACGTACGATGATCCTGGAAAGGCTGGAAGCTCGGTAAACACACTGTAAAACCTTTAAATTGACGTTTAAAACTAGAGATAATTACAGAGACGAATTTACTTCCCCAGAATGGACAAACATACGTGGTTGAATCTAGGAATAATATACGTGTTTACATATTATGGTTAATGCGAGTGTATTGTAGACTAAATTTACACACACACACACACACACACTTCCAGGAAAATCGTCCGTGTCCATAATTACACCCGGTATTAAACCCTCGTATAAGGATTTATTTTACCCTTCTATTCAGAATTCTTTGGTCCTTTACAAACACTCGACGTCGGCCAGCAGACAGAAGAAGCTCAGGTGGACGGGTAAAGAGGGTTGTAACTATGTGTGTGTGTGTGTGTGTGTGTGTGTGTGTGTGTGTGTGTCTCTCTCTCTCTCTCTCTCTCTCTCTCTCTCCTGTCGTGTTCTAGGAGGAAGGTGAATTATTAAGCAATACTGTAGGAAGATGACAATGCTATCCCACACTAGAAGAGGGATATTGGCCTCTATGATACGTTCTGTATTTTTTTGTTTTTTTTTAAGTGGATTATATTCGGGGATTTTCTTATTTGTTTTCTTTGTTGTTTTATATCTAGAAGTGCAAGCAATAAGAGTGCGGAGGTCATATTGCAACTATATCTTGCGCTAGTCAGGCCGCACCTCGATTATGCGGTTCATTTCTGGTGCCCTTATTATAGAATGGATATCAATTCACTAGAGTCGGTGTAGCGAAGAATGACGAAAATGATTCCGGGACTTAGAAACCTTTCATATCAGGATAGGTTAAAGAAACTAAACTTGCATTCCCTAGAAAGACGAAGAGTGCGGGGAGATATGATAGAAGTATTTAAGTGGGTGAAAGGAATCAATAAAGGCGATATAGATAAAGTTCTTATAATATCCGAGCAGGATAGGACTCGAAGCAGCGGATTTAAGTTGGATAAGCTTAGGTTTAGGAGGGAGATAGGAAGGAACTTGTTCACAAATAGGGTGGTGGACGACTGGAACAAGCTTAGCAACTTTGTATTAAGTGCTGGAACGCTGGAAAGTTTTAAAAGGAGGCTAGATAGATTCATGGATGATAGAGAGTGGTTGTAACTCTCGACAGGAGCTGCCATGCACAGGCCAACCGGCCTATTGCAGACTCCTTATTTTCTTATGTTCTTCCTCCTCCTTCCATCTAGTCCACCTCTTTTTCTCATTCATCTCTTTGTGTTTGTCCTCTTGATCCTTGTTTTCGTCTTCCTCTTTCCCTATTTTTCCTCTTCCTTCCTCATCTTCTTCTTCATTCTTCCTCTCTCCCCTCCCCCCACCCCCTCGTTTTTCTGCACCTCCTCCCCCTCCTCCTGTTCTTCTCTATTCTCTGGAAACTATTTTTTTTGCTGCTTTTTTTTTCCTTTTAATTAAAGATTTTATTTCGTGTGTTAATTATTCTTCTGATTATTACTTTTTCTCCTGACGGTTTTAATTGGGTTCACATTGAAATTTATTTTCATTTTTTCGTAATTTTCAAAGGACTCTCTCTCTCTCTCTCTCTCTCTCTCTCTCTCTCTCTCTCTCCTCTCTCTCTTATCTCTCTCTTATCTCTCTCTCTTATCTCGCTCGCTCTCTCTCTCTCTCTCTCTGTCTCTCTCTCTCTCTTATCTCTATACTTGAAAGGGAATTTTCCTCCACCAACGTCTTGTTCAAATTGGATTCCTGTCTCAAATTCATGTTCTCTACGGGAAATATAATATGATTTCTCCCACACAAACAATATAGGAGGTAGTGGTATGTACTAGGGATGTATTTTTCTTTTATTTTTTAATTTATTTATTTTCTTGTTAGGCAATTTTATTTTTCATTCTTTTTTTTTTTTTGCTATGTATTTTTTTCGAATGATTTATGTTATTTATTTTGATTTCATGTTATTATCCCTTCCCTTATCAGGTCTCCCCTACCAGAGTAATTCCTCCCCTCTCCTCTCCTCCCCTCCCCTACCACAGTCCTCCCCCACCCCACCTCACTCATCCCCAATATCCGGTAGTAATTGAACCATCCAGAGACCAGTGACGTCACAACTCAAAGACCTGACCTGACCTGACCTGACCTGACCTAACCACATATATTAAATTACCTTTCCAAATACCACAGCGCAAAGGTTACACTATACCTCCTAACCTTTGCTCTACACTGCTGCCTCACGATAAATCAAAGGTTAACCTATTCATAACTCACAGGTAAACTTAATAATTGATCAAAGGTACAAGGTAAGCTTACTAATTAGTCATAGGTAAAGGGTGGTTAACTTTGTAATTCCTCTCAGGTAACTCAACTAACTCAGCTAACTCCTTCTCTTCTATACAAGCAAATCTCAACAACATTCTCAACACACTAACTCAACACATTAACTCATCACCTCACTCAACACTAATTCAACACATTAACTCATCACCTAACTCAACACCTCACTCAACACTTCACGCAACACCTCACTCAACACCTCACTCAACACCTCACTCAACACTTCACTCAACACCTCACTCAACACTTCACTCAACACCTCACTCAACACCTCACTCAACACCTCACTCAACACTTCACTCAACACCTCACTCAACACCTCACTCAACACCTCACTCAACACCTCATTCAACACTAACTCAACACACTAACTCAACACCTCACTCAACACCTCACTCTCAACACACTAACTCAACACACTAACTCAACACACTCACTCAACACCTCACCAACACACTAACTCAACACACTAACTCAACACCTCACTCAACACACTAACTCAACACACTAACTCATCACCTCACTCAACACCCCACTCAACACTTCACTCAACACCTCACTCAACACCTCACTCAACACACTAACTCAACACTTCACTCAACACCTCACTCAACACCTCACTCAACACACGAACTCATCACCTGATTAAAAAACAACGTTACACAATCAAAACTTTTTTAACCTTTACAAATTTGTTTTAACCCCACTGTGAGAGGTCAACTGGGGTCACCGCTCGTTAATAGCCAATAACTTTACGGGTCACAGTTCATTTGGTCAATAACAATTAGTTCAAACGCTGTAAACACTCATTAGATTATATAAATAATTTACATAGACATATATATAAATTCCTTAACCATCCTTTCAATATAATTTAGGTTTACTATAGAAAGATATACGTGAAATTATTAATAGATTTTCGCTAAGAATTAACCTAGAGAATCGTTTGGTATCATGTTATCTGTGAACTGATTGATAGATTAATAAGAGCGGGTGTCTGTAGAGGGGGGGGAGAAACACTGTAGAGGAGAGAGACACGCTGTAGAGGGGGAGACACACTGTGGAGACACAGGAGACACACTGTAGAGGGGACACACTGGGGGGGGAGACACACTGTGAGGGGGGAGACACACTGTAGAGGGGGAGACACACTGTAGAGGGGGAGACACTTGTGTAGGGGGGAGACACACTGTAGAGGGGGAGACACACTGTAGAGGGGGGAGACACACTGTAGAGGGGGGGGCACTGTGGGGGGGGGAGACACACTGTAGAGGGGAGACACACTGTAGAGGGGAGACACACTGTAGAGGGGAGACACACTGTGAGGGGGAGACACACAGAGTGGGGGAGCACACTGTAGGGGGCCACTGTGGGGAGAGGGCAGACATGTGCAGGGGGGAGACACACTGTAGGGGAGAACACGCTGTGGGGGAGACACTAAAGGGGGGGGACACGGAGACACATGTAAGGGGAGAGACAATGTAGAGGGCTAGGGGGGGGCATTTTTTGTCAATATGTCTGTCTGTTCTTGCCTTGAAAACCATTGAGATGAGATACTGTGTTTTTATTGTTATTCTATACCTAAAAAAACTACAGCATCAAGAACAGATACTGAACACGTCTGTAGGTTGGCCTGGTGGTGGTGGTGGTGGTGGTGGTGGTGGTCATGGTGGTGGTGGTGGTAGAGTTATGGTTGTGGTTACATTGGATCCAGTCCCCCTTAACCCAATCCCCCATAGAGTGCATCCAATCTCCTATAACCAATCCAGTCCACCTTTAGAATACACCCAAAACCCCGTATAATGAATCCAGTCCTCTCTTAGAATGTATCCAATCCCATATAATGAATTAAATCCCCCTTAAAACGAATACAATCCCCCCCTTAAATACATCCAATCCCTCTCTCAGTGTGTTCCTCGATGCTCGTGACCTATCCTAAAATCCCAACAACACACAAACGATATAAAAAAAAATAAAACTTCATATTAATTTATTTATTTTTATGTTGTTGTTGTTGTTGTTTTTCTTCTTCGTTTTCCGGGTCTTTCTAACAAGTCTAGACCGAGTAATTATGACCCATTAAAACTCCTGTTGCAGATTTGGCTCCCAGCTCGACGAGTGAGAGAGATTAAGAATATTTTTTTTTCTCACTTGAGTGTCATCAGTAAATAGTGGAAGGTGGGATTTTTTTTTATGGCATCAGATTGAAGGATTTATTTTTTTTATTTTTTGGGTACAGTAAAACCTCTATTTAACGGAATATATGGAGAAGAAAGTCCGTTATATTGAGAGTCCGTTAGATGTGAAACTTCCATCTAACGAATTATGCGAAAACATAATTCCGTTAAATGGAGGTTTTACTGTATTTGTAAATTTTAAGGGAAGATTAAAGAGAAAAATACGTAGAAATAGTTTTTACTCCGTCAGTGATTAGTGAGTTAGTTAATGGGAACAATCACGTGTACAGTTATTGGTGGAATTTAATATAAGCTAAACATCCTCACAGAATAAACATAAACTTTCTGAACTAAACATAAAGAACATCTCTCTCTCAATAACAACATAGAGAATAAGTTAATATAAACAAAACTTCAAGAACAACGAAATATCAACATATAATTTCGACTTAATTTAACCATTTCATTCCTTCATTGCTCACCGCCTATTGTGTGAAGGAATTAGTCAGCCAGGTATAAGGTGACCTCCACTCACCAGGTAATGTTAACATACTGGAGTCGTAAATATTATTAAATCGGTCAAATGATGCTGAGTCCGTCTGTTTATGTGTCTGTCCTTCAGTGTATGTCCTACTGTTCGTTTATCTTCGTGTATGTATGTATGTATGTATGTATGTAGACTACGTATTTAAAAAAAAAACATAGTGATGAATTATATTTTAGAAAGATAAAACACACCAGCAGTGAATTAATTTTTAAACCACAATTCAGACTTGTGTTTATGAATACTACAACATCTCCGTGTTCACCTAAGACTCAGTTTACAAGGCCAATCCACCTACCTACTCACCACAACACGGTCTGGGGGTAGGGAGGGGGGGGGGGAGGGGATTAAATTGTGGGTGTGTTTGCTTCAGCTAATTGGCCACATCACCATAATTGTTGGGTCAGTTTTGAGTTACTGTTTTGGGTCATTGTCAACAGTGTGTGTTATGGTGCGTGGCGAATGGTGTTGTTATTATTATTATTATTATTATTATTATTATTATTTTTATTATTATTATTATTATTATTATTATTATTATTATTATTATTATTGTGAAAGCTAATTATATATGAATTTATCACCATCTGTGTCTAATAAGGAATTTAATTAGCAACAGCTTTTGGTATGAAATTTAGTATCAAAGTAATATACAGGCGAGCTTAATATCACGTTTCCACACTACAGAATTTATAAAACCAAAAGTTATGATCTGGAACAATTATTTAACACTTTATATGGTCTTAATTTTATATATATATATTAAAATTAACTAAAAAAAAATTTAGTTACTTCTTTCGTATCACTTCTCAACTGATTTTATTTGATGATTAAATACCGTAATGCTAACTTAAAATTACCTCTCCTAGCTTAACCTAATCTAACCCAAGATAACCTAACAACCTAAAATACCCTACCCTACCCTACCCTGCCCTGCCCTGCCCTGCCCTACCCTACCCTACCTTGCCCTACCTTACCCTACCCTACCCTACCATAACCTAACCTAACCTCACCATTGTTGTGTTGTAAGGCATGACATGACTCAACATAAGATCTGGGAGGTGAAAGAGACCAAGGGGTATTTGTAAGCCCGGACCTACGGCCTAGAAAACAGTGCGTTAATGTTCGAAATAAGGCAGACAGAGTATTGGGTTTTATATCTAGAAATGTAAGTAATAAGAGTGCAGAGGTCTTATTGCAACTATATCTTGCGCTAGTCAGGCCGCACCTCGATTAGGCGGTTCAGTTCTGGTGCCCTTATTATAGAATGGATATCAATTCACTAGAGTCGGTGCAGCGAAGAATGACAAAAATGATTCCAAGACTTAGAAACCTTCCATATCAGGATAAGTTAAAGAAACTAAACTTGCATTCCCTAGAAAGACGAAGAGTGCGGGGAGATATGATAGAAGTATTCAATAAAGGTGATATAAATAAAGTTCTTATAATATCCGAGCAGGATAGGACTCGGAACAACGGATTCAAGTTGGATAAGTTTAGGTTTAAGAGGGAGATAGGAAGGAACTGGTTTACAAATAGGGTGTTGGACGAGTGAAACAAGCTTAGCAACCTTGTAGTAAGTGCTGGAACGCTGGAAAGTTTCAAAGGGAGGCTGGATAGATTCATGGATGAAAGAGAGTGGTAGTAACTCTCGACAGGAGCTGCCATGCACAGGCCAACCGGCCTATTGCAGACTCCTTATTTTCTTATGTTCTTCTTATGTAATGTGACTAATTGTTGACTATTTTTACCTCTGGTGTCTGATATAACTCTGGTTCAATTATGTTAAGGCGTATTTTTATGTTTTTTCTGGATATGTGATGTTTAGTTGTTTGTCTGTAAGGCGATGGTGTTTATTTTATATGTTTCTGTGAGCGTTTAGTGTTGCTATATTTTTCTTGGTGAGTTTCTAAGAATATTGTTATTATTGTTTTTGGATTTGTATATATCTGAAGGTGCAGTGAGGGTGTCGTGGCAGATCACCTTGTTTTTACTGTCTGTAGGTCTGTCTGTCTGTCTGTCTTTCTCTCACCCTTCTATTTACCCTCTCTCTTTCTCTCTCTCTCTCTCTCTCTCTCTCTCTCTCTCTCTCCCCTTCCTCATCCTTTCTAAAGAGGTTCAAGGGACAGAGGTGATTCTTGGTATCGTAGGGAAGTAATTACAACAGGTAAATTTGATAGTGGTCTTGGAGAGGAAAGCTTTTGCTGTGGGATTTGAGTTATTTTTTGCTGTCAATGTATAGTGGGTTTGTAGCTGTGGTTATTTGGGTGATTTTAGCTGTGATTAGGGTTTTTAATTTTAGCTGAGATTATTTTAAGGGTTTTAGCTGTGAATAATTTTAGTTAATTATATCTGTGATTGTATGGGTGGTTTTTAGATGTGGTCATTTTAGTGGTTTTAGCTGTGATTAGGGTTAGTAATATTGGGTGTGATTTATTTGAGTAATTTCAGATGTGATTGTAATGGTAGTTTTAAGTTAGGTTAGGTTAGGTTAGGTTAGGTTAGGTTAGGTTAGGTTAGGTAAGGTTAGGTTAGAATATGACTGTGGGAATATTAACCTTCTAAAGATGAATATTTAACCCCTTAACGACGACGATTTAACCCTTCAGGACTCAAAAGGTTAAGAGAGAAAGAGACCCACTAGTCTGTTTGGTCTCTCTGAACAGTTTTCCTCGAATGAAGGAGAAAAAAAAACCCTCGACTTTTAAGAGATCAAAGGCAACGAGGACGACTTCAGGAGCCTCAAGGACATGGCTTGGTCAACCTCCAATCAGTTAGGGATTCGAGTCTTGTTTTTGATCCTTGTAAAGCGGAATGTTCTCGTTTTGTATGATAGCATTATAATGAAAACGTTAATGGTGACCTAAAGAAAATTAAATACTCACCTGAATGATGACTGACCTTATCTACTCCTCCTGGTGGGTCAGTGGCCGACCGGCAAATACTATAAATTAGACAATTTTATTTATTATCGCTGTTAAAATTATTCTGACTATTCGACCATATATATTTTTTATGTAAATTAATTTCCTTTATTTCAACAAAACTTTAACCCTTTCAGGACAATGGTTTAACCCTTTGAAGATTAAACCCTTTGACGACGATGCTTTAACCTTTGATGACAATGGTTTAACCCCACGAGGATGCTGCTTTAACCCTTTGAGGACGATATTTTAACTCCCCAGTACTCAAGGGGTTAACACAGAACAACGCAGGTAAGCTCTAGGCGGCCATCAGTGACCTGGCTCCATCTATGTTTATTTTTACGTATTACAACTTTCTCTCAGGGCCGACCTAAGGCGTCAGGGAGGACATTCAATTTTATGTGGCAATAAAGAGTAACCATCAGGAGAGAGAGAGAGAGAGAGAAATTAAGATAGAGAGAGAATGATGAGAGAGAGAGAGAGAGAGAGAGGTGGGTCAGTGGCCGACCGGCAAATACTATAAATTAGACAATTTTATTTATTATCGCTGTTAAAATTATTCTGACTATTCGACCATATATATTTTTTATGTAAATTAATTTCCTTTATTTCAACAAAACTTTAACCCTTTCAGGACAATGGTTTAACCCTTTGAAGATTAAACCCTTTGACGACGATGCTTTAACCTTTGATGACAATGGTTTAACCCCACGAGGATGCTGCTTTAACCCTTTGAGGACGATATTTTAACTCCCCAGTACTCAAGGGGTTAACACAGAACAACGCAGGTAAGCTCTAGGCGGCCATCAGTGACCTGGCTCCATCTATGTTTATTTTTACGTATTACTACTTTCTCTCAGGGCCGACCTAAGGCGTCAGGGAGGACATTCAATTTTATGTGGCAATAAAGAGTAACCATCAGGAGAGAGAGAGAGAGAGAGAGAGAGAGAGAGAGAGAGAGAGAGAGAGAGAGAGGAACATAAGAACAAAAGAATGGAGGAAACTGCAGCGGGCCATACTGAGTAGTCCCATTTACACCCAACCCCTATCGCTCATATATCCATCCAACCTATGTTTGAAGCTATCCAGCGTATTCGAGTTAATGATGATGTTTGGTAACTTGTTCCAGTCGTCTACTACTCTATTTCCAAACTTACCTATTTCGCGCCTAAATCTAAATTTGTCTAATTTAAAACCATTACACCCCCCACCACCCCTCTTCACCCCTGCAGCACCCCCTCACCCCCCAGCAACACCCAGATCTCGTGTTCATACATAACAAATACAGGTGGTAGTGTCAGTGTCAACAACAACAACAAATATAACATGTTTACCGGCGTGTTTAGTTGTTTTATAAATAGATGTGTTTATGTGTGTGTGTGTGTGTGTGTGTGTCTATGTGTGTGTTCACTAATTGCTCAACTACCGGTTCATTCTATCAAACACACCACCCACACACTATTCACTGGATCATCAATAATACTCTGTGTTTGCATTGTATGGTGTGGGTGGGTGGGTGGGTGGTACCGTGGGTTGGGTGGCAGATGTGGGTGGGTGGGTAGTGGAGGCTGTATAATGTATATACTCGTATGATTCTAGGAACATGAGCTTTGTTTCAAGAGACAATGGAACCTAGAGGGTTTGAAGCCGCCGGACAGACAAGCATTAGCTGTAGAGATTTCTTAACAACGTTGATCTAAAAGTTTTGAACCTCTTGTGATCGAATCCTTAGTGGCACTCGTATATAAAGAGATCAAATTACGGATTTAGATATGAAAAGGAGAAGAGTGTTTGAAGTGTTCGAAGACTGTGAGTTTAGTATTCAAAGCTTCAAAACAACAGAGTAAGGTTTATTATCTTGAAGGAGTTGTGTTCGTACGTATTCTATAACAATGACTTACAGGAGAGAGAGAGAGAGAGAGAGAGAGAGAGAGAGAGAGAGAGAGAGAGAGAGAGAGAGAGAGAGAGAGAGATGCGTAGATAAGGGATAGCTTGGGAGATCGAGAGGGAAATTGAAAGGGGAAGGAAGAAAGAAAGAGTGAGAGGGGAATAAGTGCAAGGATATAAACCAAGAGAGAGAGACATAGACAAAGACTGACATAGAGATAGAGACAGACATAGACATATAAACAAAGAACCCAGCTAAACAAACACACACACACACACACACACACACACACACACACACACACAGGGTCATCAAACTCCAAACTCACATGACCTTTAGAAGAATCAGAATTTTTACCTGAAGCTTCGTATTAAATTCCAAAGGTATTGTGACAAGAAGTATATTTCCTTCAATAAGATTATATTAAATTATATAATATTCAGCTAGTTTATCTCAATTAGGTGTGAGAGACATTTAGAATTATAGAACTCGTTGTTAGCTAGGAGTGTTGGTTGGCTCGTTGTTAGCTAGGAGTGTTGGTTGGCTCGTTGTTAGCTAGGAGTGTTGGTTGGCTCGTTGTTAGTTAGGAGTGTTGGTTGGCTCGTTGTTAGCTAAGGAGTGTTGGCTGGCTCGTTGTTAGCTAGGAGTGTTGGTTGGCTCGTTGTTAGCTAGGAGTGTTGGTTGGCTCGTTGTTAGCTAGAGTGTTGGTTGGCTCGTTGTTAGCTAAGTGTTGGTTGGCTCGTTGTTAGCTAAGGTGTTGGTTAGCTGTTGGCGTTGTTAGCTCGTTGTTAGCTAAAGTGTTGGTTGGCTCGTTGTTAGCTTGAAGTTGCAGTGTTGGTTAGCTCGTTGTTAGCTCATTTGTTATTGTTGCTGGAGGTTGTTGGCTTTTGGCTCGTTCATTTAGCTAGGAGTGTTGGTTGGCTCATTGTTGGCTAGGAGTGTTGGTTGGCTCGTTGTTAGCTAGGAGTGTTAGTTGTCTCATTGTTGTTAGCTAAGTGTTGGTTGGCTTGTTGAAAGGTAAGCTAGGTGTTGTTAGCTGTTAAGGTTGGCTCGTTGTTAGCTAAGTGTTGGTTTGGCTCGTTGTTAGCTAGGAGGTAGCTTTGGTTGGCGTTGTTGGCTAGCTAGGGTGTTGGTTGGCTCGTTGTTAGCTAGGAGTGTTGGTTGGCTCGTTGTTAGCTAGAGTGTTGGTTGGCTCGTTGTTAGCTAGGAGTGTTGGTTGGCTCGTTGTTAGCTAGGAGTGTTGGTTGGCTCATTGTTAGCTAGGAGTGTTGGTTGGCTTGTTGTTAGCTAGGAGTGTTGGTTGGCTCGTTGTTAGGTTGGCTCGTTGTTAGCTAGGAGTGTTGGTTGGCTCGTTGTTAGCTAGGAGTGTTGGTTGGCTCGTTGTTAGCTTGTTGAGCTAGTTAGCTAGGCTCAGCTGGGTTCTGGTCGTTGTTAGCTAGGAGTGTTGGTTGGCTCGTTGTTAGCTAGGAGTGTTGGTTGGCTCGTTGTTAGCTAGGAGTGTTGGTTGGCTCATTGTTAGCTAGGAGTGTTGGTTGGCTTGTTGTTAGCTAGGAGTGTTGGTTGGCTCATTGTTAGTTAGGAGTGTTGGTTGGCTCGTTGTTAACTAGGAGTGTTAGCTGGCTCATGGGTTCTGGTTCTTCGCTAAGCTGAAGATGAGCTGGTTGTGTTAACAGCTACCAGAAAATTTATAACAATTCCTATAAAGTTGAGTTATTGTGGATAATCGTATGCATAATGCTATAATTTTTTTTAAATAACTCTCTCACTCTCTCTCTTTCTTCCTCTTTCATCTTTCCCTTCCTCTCTCTCTTCTTCTTTCTTTCACTCCCTCCCTCTTTCCATTTCTTCCCTTTCCACATCTTTCCCTCTCACCCTTCCTCTTTCCCCTCTCCCTCTCTCCATTCTTCTCTTCATCTTCTCCCTCTCTCCCTTCCTCTTTCCCCTCTCCCTCTCTCCATTCTTCTCTTCCTCTTCTCCCTTCCTCTTTCCCCTCTCCCTCTCTCCATTCTTCTCTTCCTCTTCTCCCTCTCCCCCTTCCTCTTTCCACCTCTCCCTCTCTCCATTCCTCCCTTTCCCCCTTTCTTCCTCTTCCTTCCCACCTACCCTAATGTGAAATAAAATGACGAAGGTTAATAAACTCGTATATTCCAAGGATCATATGTTGGCTTCATCATCAAAAGGAATAGTTAACCAACTTCTTGAGACCATAAAGGAGTTGAATATAGTTTTCATGTTGTGTTTTATTTGCTTATCTGGGAAACTGTATCAAAGATCAACTGACTGAAACAGACTAATTTCCACAACTAAATTACCGTATGTGAGTGTAATTAAGCGAGTAAATTAAACTAGGTTAAGTTGGGTTAGGTTAGTGTCTTTAATCGTCAAGGAAAATAAACTAGGTTAGGTTGGGTTAGGTTAATGTCTTTAATCGTCAAGGAAAATAAACTAGGTAAGGTTGGGTTAGGTTAATGTCTTTAATCGTCAAGGAAAATAAACTAGGTTAGGTTGGGTTAGGTTAATGTCTTTAATCGTCAAGGAAAATAAACTATGGCGCCTAATATTCATGTGGGTGGAAGTATAGGGAAGATTAGTGACCTATGAGGCTTATGGTATATTTATAGGGCTTAGGGTGTAAAGAAATAAAGATAAAACAAACAGAAACACACCACAAAAGAAATTAATTAAAACACCCAAACCTAAAAACCTCAATTAAATCACGAAGGCAAAACAAAAGACAAAATTCAACAAAATCAAAACAAAAACTACTGAGCAAAAAGTTCCATTATTAAAGAAAACAAGAAGAAAAACTATAAAATCTAGACCGAAGAAAAGAAATATTGCTTTACGTGGATGTTGAACCAGGAAGGAATACCTGAGATGTGTGTTAATGGAAGGTGATGGTGATAAGTTACCTGTACGTTTGGTACGGGAAGGTGTGGTGGGAGGCGAGTCGGAGAGGAAGATTAATTGGAACGCTTTCAGAGTTATTATCAGGAGAAAGAAAGTGATTTGGTGAGAGAGAGAGAGAGAGAGAGAGAGAGAGAGAGAGAGAGAGAGAGCAAACTTTAATGACATATACACCAATATTTTTTACTTCCCACATATAAAAATAAATAAAAATAAAATAAATCTTCACGTCTAAGAAAATGATAAAAACGATCTAACGATTCTCACACTTTTCCTTCACATTTCTTTTCTTACTGTCTCTCACTCGGACGTTTTATCAAGAAAGATAGATTTGGTCTAAAGCTCTTGACTTTTCTCCCAGTTCTCTATCACGCCGGTGAGAGAGAGAGAGAGAGAGTGTGTCTAAACTTCAGTAAGCGAGCCACCATTATACTACTGAACATCAAACAGCAGTATCTGATCTCCAGTGTTGACATTAGTGGGGTGGTACTGAGACACAAAGAGAAACTCCCCACCAAACGTAGGAAACTTGTAGTGGATACTTTCCCCTACAGCTGCTGGTTAATCACTTGCAGTCCGCTTACCAGCCAATCAGCGGCGAGTTTCACAGACCGGGCCTCACTCTCGGACTGCGCGGTGATTGGCCCGTTACCGCCTTCACCACAGCCAATCAGCAGCGCAGCTCAAATCACAAAGAGAAAATAGACATCTGGCCACGTACACTACGCTACAAACTCTCCATACACTGTCACTGATATTTCTTGTGCGTCAGATGGATATTCTCTATTTTCTAGCATAATTCTCAAACAATGTTTATTTTTTCGTGTTTATATTTCGTTATTAGTATTTAGTAAACAATATCTAAAGTGTTTTTGTTAACTTACAAGAGTATTGAAACCCATTAGTCTCGCATTCAGACTTTACGATGCGGTTTTCTTTTGTTTACTTTTAGAAAACGAGTGATGGAGTGTATAAAGTGGGAGAAAGATAGAGAGTGGGACAGAGACAGAGGGTGAGAGATTGTGCTGGACAGAGAGACAGAGAGGGGGGTGGAGCGCATGCGTGAGACACTACTGTAGAGCAGAGAGAGATGGCACCAATAATGTGTGTGTGAGTGTGTGTCACCACCGTAATATACGTTTACTAACCACAGGTGAGTCTGCCCACACATCAAGAAACCCTTTGTTACTGCCCGGTGTACAATAGTGCTAAGCTCTTTCATTTATATAAGCCATTACAGCAGCATTAACCTTGACACGGGATTATTATCAGGACAAAGAGCAGGTAAAGTGACCACAGGTGTAACATATAGGTTAAGGTAAGCTACGAGGAAAGGTAAGGTAATTTGGAGGTTAAGGTAAGGACAGGTAAGGTAATTTTGAGGTTAGGGTAAGGAGAGGTAATTAATATGGAGGTTAAGGTAGGCTACGGGAACAGATGAGGTAATTTGGAGGTTAAGGTAGGGACAGGTTAGGTAATTCTGAGGTTAAGGTAAGAACAGGTAAGGTATATTATAAGGTATATTAAGGTGAACTATGATCATAGGTGAAATAATGTTTACCTGCAAAAATAATCAAAATATAATTTTTTTTTTGCCTAGAAAACATAGAATTGAAATGAGAATAGCGGTGTGTATTCTGTTGACGACTAGAACAAGCAGAACAAAAAAATATATTTTTATTATTTTATTACGGTTTTGATAATTATAAAATTTAGTTCATGGTTTAAGGGAGTATTTATTTAATTTATTTTATTTATTTTATTTTTTTAGTTTTCATTATTCCTGAAGGAGAAAAAAGATGGTTTGTAATAGAGGTGAAAATCTTAAATATATGATACAGTAATTACCCTGTACACCTCCTTCCCTTTCTCTTCCCCATCTCCTCCCCCTCTCCCCCTTCCCCATCTCCTCCCCCTCTCCCCCTTCCCCATCTCTCACCCTTCCCCCACACTCATCCCTCCGCCCCCCCCCCACTCCAGAACAAAGTAATTAGTTTATCACACTTATTCGAATAGTGTGCGGTGGCCAAGTGGATTTAGAACTTGTCTTCTGTCCTAAAGGTCGTTGGTTCATCTTTTTGACATCCCAGCTATCTCAGTTAAGAATGGGTACCTGACGTCACAGTTCAGGAGATGATTATCGTCGAGTGCAGTGCCTTTGTGTGTGTGTGTATGTCCCAGTTCAATAGAGGAGAAGCTGTTTGTTGCCACAGGACCTCTATAACACTTCTACCACCCTCTCCCCTCTCTCTCTCTCTCTATACTCTGTCTTTGTCACTCCCTCCTTCTTCCCTCTCCTTCCCTTCTCTCTCTCTCTCTCTCTCTCCTCCCACACCACCGGCCACAATAGCTACAGCTCTCGTACTCCCACCACTTGAAGCCGCTGCCCAATACTTATCATGGGGTCAATAACATACTGATGGCCACAAGCAGACGGTATAGAAGAGACTTTGTACTGCTGCTGAAGTGCTTATCACATCAAAGGACTCCTGGTGTGTGTGTGTGTGTGTGTGTGTGTGTGTGTGTGGGTGGGTGGGTGGGTGGGTGTGGAGGTTAACAATACTTATCTCTGTATAAACACACAAACACACACACAGGTGATGTAAGCCCCTTGTGTTTGTGTTTACTGTGTTTGCCTCCCTCTCTCTCTCTCTCTCGTGTGTGTGTGTGTGTGTGTGTGTGTGTGTGTGTATTTTAACATTACTGCTGCTTAGACTAATTGGTCATTGGGATGAAGTTGTTAGTAAGTATAATGAATGAGAATCTCCCTGTCGACCCTTGCCTGAATAATTACGTTTTAACCTGTATTTATAAATATCTCCTTCATATCTATTCAACCAAGCACCAAAATTAACACTGTTCCCTTTTTCACAAACTACAAATATTTTCTATAGGCGATATTTACCTCAAAATACAACCCTGAACTGCTTAGATATTTGTGGTCAGTATTTTCTCTCCTCTACAGGTGTGAGATGCAAGGTGTGATATATTTATCTCACCTTGACAATTTAATATCGTCGAATCATATTTTTATCTTCTCCCCAATATAGAACTTTTCCATGAAGTGAGTTTTACTGCAAACCTTTGATATTTTGTTATATATATATATATATATATATATATATATATATATATATATATATATATATATATATATATATATATATATATATATATATATATATATATATAGATATTTAATGATTTTTTCTTCTAATTATACTTAGTTTAGATATGGTTAAGTCAGGTTCACATTTGGTTACATTAGGTTAAATACGGTTAAGTTAGTTAACGTTGGGTTAGATTAGGTTAAATATGGTTCAATTAAATTGAATCAGCTTAGATTAGTTTAGGTTATCTCATAATTAATCCACACTCGGATACAAACTGACCAATAATGCTTATAGAAATTCACATTGAGGCTTCCCCCACACACACACACAGGCATGTCCATTCGTGATAAAAGAGACTAATATAAACGCTTTCAATCCTTTATTACCATTTACTGATTCATGGTATAGATAGTTGAATCCCTCCCCCCCTTCTCTGTTCATATTGGATTCTAATACCATCATAGAGTTCTGTTATTTATTAAAAGGTCTGACTGGAATATCTGTTTTCAGTTTGTTTATGAGTTTAAAATATTTCCTCCGTCAGATGTAATATTTTGTGTTAGATATTTGTTTTCAATTTGGAGAAGAGTAGAGACGAGGAGAAGAAAAGAGAAGAGAAGAGGTGTTAAATCATCGTACTCAAGGTGTTAAATCATCGTACTCAAGGGGTTATCATACTCAAGAGATTAGTCATCATACTCAAGGTTATAATAATCATACTCAAGAGGTTTAACTTTGGTTTAATAATCATACGCAAGGGGTTTAATCTTCAGACTCTAGGGGTTTAACCACCGTACTTAAGGGGTTTTATAATCGTATTCATTAGATTTAAGATCCATACCTATCTCTCTCTCTCTCTCTCTCTCTCTCTCTGATAATTTGCCTTTCTCTAAATACTTTCAGTTCACCAGGTGTTGACTTTCAGCTGAAGAAAAAAAGAAAGATTAACCTTTCTACTTTTTCCTTCCACCCAGGTCGGCGGTCATGTACAGTAGGTGAGAGAGCAATTAGTGGTCTGCTATACACACATTTTGTATGCAAATTCAGTTGCCTACCTGAGAAAATTTAATTAACCTGCTCTCAAGGTAAGTTTATCTAGGGAAATGGATGGCCTGGTCTCAAGGTAGTCAAGTGAAATGGGTGGATGAATGGATGGAGGGAGGAATAGAAGGGAGAGAGAGAGAGAGAGAGAGAGAGAGAGAGAGAGAGAGAGAGAGAGAGAGAGAGAGAGAGAGATGAATATATTAAGACGTATTCAATGCTAATCATGTTTTTTGTAGCCAGAATCTGATTATCTTCTTCAGTTCGGAGGAGAAATTCATTTCTTACCCAAGTTTCAACAATGACTATGGAAGGCTATTGTATTACGTTTTTTTTTAACTTTATTTCCCCTTAATAAATGTTAGGTTAGGTTAGGCTTAGTAATTTTATCCATGTAGTTAAGAAAGTTGTTATATCAAGGGTCTGTTAGATGTGAAACCGCCAGTATATTTTACCTGTATCTCGAGGAGCAACTTGGAACTAATGATGGATAACTTGGGTGTAGTCTGGTGTAGCCTCTGGTATAGTCTGGTGTAGCCTCTGGTATAGTCTGGTGTAGCCTCTGGTGTAGTCTGGTGTAGCCTCTGGTGTAGTCTGGTGTAGCCTCTGGTGTAGTCTGGTGTAGCCTCTGGTGTAGTCTGGTGTAGCCTCTGGTATAGTCTGGTGTAGTCTGGTGTAAATGGTGTAATCTGGTTGATGCTCCGGGAGAAGTGGTGGATGCTGGGAGGTACTGAGGGTTAATGATGGAGAAATAGAATTATAATGGCGACCTAAGAAGACACACACACACACACACACACACACACACACACACACACACACACACACACACACACACACACACCAACTAACCCAACTACCTGTAGATTCGTCTTAGCTGTTAAGAGAGAGAGAGAGTAAGGTGTGGAGGAGGATAACGGTGAGGGAAGAAGGAATGGGTGTGAAGGTTTTGAGAGGGGAACGAGGGGAACGGGGCGAGTGTGGTGATGGTGGTGGTGGTGGTGGTGGTGATGGTGGTGGTGGTGGTGATGGTGGTGGTGGTCTAGTGGGGTCGCCGGGGTGTGTGGAGCGTCAGTCGTCAGTGTAGCGCAGCGCCTGGTGGAGTGAAGGTGTGTGTGTATATATATGTGTGTGGTGTTGTCACTCTCACTCAGGGGGTCCCTTGTGAGTGACGCCTTGTTGTAGTAGTGGTAATTGGTTCTTGTGTACCGTAAGGCATAAGTACCGTTCTTTTTTTTTTCTCTCTCTCTACCGTAGAAACCATTAATTATGTAAGGATATATATTAATATGTATGTTTTTTGTAATGAAGATAATTTTGTCAATGTTTCATCGTTTGTTTCTGTGTATAAGTGCATCTATTCGTGGCTTGGGTGCCTTATGTTTATAGAGATATTTCTTGATATAATAAGTATTTTATATTCTGACTTTCACTAATTATAAACAAAACACGTATATAACACACAAATAGGCGCCAGACATTGCCAAAAATATGTATCGCATTTTGACCGTAACTCAAAAATCAACTAAGGCCTATACCAAAGTACAAGAGAGGACTGTGTATCAAGTACTATAGCCAGATATAAAAAAAACCTTCTTTGTTAAGTAATTACAGTTTCATAGCCAGAATAAAGGTAATACTTAATGTGTTTGATAGTTGGGTTAAATATTTTCAGATTCTGTAATATTTTTCGTCTCGTGGTATTCCCTTATTTCGTCTCTTAGTTTATGATAAGAGAATAATTATTAGTTTTATGAGAGTAATACTATTAGCTCCTTGTTACTCTTGTGTTAGTGATGTGTGAGTGCTTGTCGACCTTAAGTTTAACCCATTGAGTGCGATGACTTAACCTCTTGTGTACGATACCTTAATCCTGAAACTGCAGTGGTCCTCAACCTGTAGTTCGCGGCCGCCGGAACCATATTACGGATCCAGTCAGGTTATATTAGAAAATTGTGAACTACTTGATACTACTGTCGTGTATTTCCCCCAGACCGGGCCCAGAGAGAGAGCCAGCCTTCTCACTGGGGTAAATACACACGTCCTGTCCAAGAGTAAATGTAAAAAGTATGTAACTGGTAAAAGCTAGATGTGTGGAACTGCAAAAAAACTTAACCCCTTGAGTACGATGCTTTAATCTCTTGATTACGATAACTTAACCCCTTGAGTACAATGACTTTACCATTTACATCGTACTCAGGGGGTTAAGTCATCGTACTCAAGGAGATAACATGTGCAATTATTCCCGTTTCATATAGTAAGTTATAGACGCAAAAAATTATAGAATTCACTTGTCAAAACTTCAGGATAAGTGAGTGTTGGTCAAATGTCTATAATAACAAGAAAATATTATGTGTGTGTGTGTATATTATCATAGCAGAATTGAATACGAAAGAAAAGGGCAAATAATTCTTTTGAATGTCATTTGAGAATCTGGTTCAAACTGCATTGTGACATATACTCGTCTGATCGATATATAGAGAGAAGAGAAAAAGCCGAATATTTCACTTTAAGTAATATTAATTCTGGTTCCTTATCTTTATTAACTCTTTTAAGGACGATGATTTAATCCGCTCGTCCTC
Source organism: Homarus americanus (assembly GCF_018991925.1). NCBI lineage: Eukaryota > Metazoa > Arthropoda > Malacostraca > Decapoda > Nephropidae > Homarus > Homarus americanus. The sequence continues at coordinate 1,402,245 of NW_024715014.1, forward strand.
AAAGGGTTAAACTATAAAATGAATCAGAGTGTTCAATAGGCAATGTGGATTATATATTATACTGAACCTTCGGCCTTCATTAAGTAAGGGTTAAATTTAATCGGCACTGTACACGACCGTCTTCACTCCCTCAACTGTAAATGTAGGTACCCCTTTCACTTAGGGTGCCCCGAGCGAGAACCAATGAAACTAAAGACAGGAGGCGAGTACCATATCCACTTAGCCACGGCAACTTTATAAAATTAAATAAACTACACAATGGATAAGATACTGCAGATGTTAGTTTATGTTGTAAGTTATTACTAAAAATACAACCATTTACTTGAGGACCTAAACAAAATTTATACACATAATAAGAAAATCCTGGACATCCTACCTAGAAAAATATAACCGACCTTAATAGCTTCATCTGATACGTTAATTTTTTTTTTTAACTTCCTATGAATATCTTTGGTTTTAGTGATCCTTTTCCTTTGAGCTGTAGAATAAAAGTAACTGGTATTAACATTATAAACTACTGGTGATAAGGAGACTTGTGTATTAATCTATCAGGACCCGTGATGGTGATGGTAGTGGTGATGGTGATTGTGATGATGATGGTAGTGGTGATGATGATGGTAGTGATGATGGTGATGATAGTTGGAAAAAACAAGAAAAAAACACTCTACTCTTATTGTTTTTACATTAAATAGAAATAATCGCTATTAAGGTTTCGAATACCACTGACGTTTTTGACATATAGGGATAACTTTTTTTATTACTATTGCTGTAAGTTAGTTGATTTTGATTAGTATGTGGTACAGTTTCTTCGGCTATATTTAAGAAGTCTGTTCTGTCACATTTCTGCTCCTTTAGTATCAATATTTGGTTAGGTTAGGTTACGTTAGGTAGGTTAAGTTGGGTATTGTTAGGATATTGATATTGAAACAGTTTGTTTAGCCAGCGGAACACAGATAGAGAGTGGATAATAATTACAATATTAACATGGCTGAGCCAGTTGAGAGCCTGAGGTCTCTTAGTGCCACCTGATATATACTGTACATTTATCTCAAGGAAGTGTTATGTAACATTTGGTATCATCTGGAATAGTACACGTAAGTTAGTGGTAGTAAGAGCATGTCAGAATGTTACCACGGATAAGTGGACCACAACTCAAAGTGTAAGCTCATGAAACAATTTTCGCCAGTGTATAGAACATACAAAAATCATCTCTATAAAAACCTTATCTATTTACTGGGTCGAGAAGCTGGTGATTTATTAACTTTACTCATTATAAATTTGAAAGCTGTTAACAAAATTCTTGAGTTTTGGTCGGTTTTTATAAATATTTCACCATTTACAAAAGATTTGAGGTGTGATAATTTTTTCCCAGAAATATTTTAAACAAGTCTCCCGTCTTATTCATTTTCTATCGATAATCTAACTTTTCATGGGAGAACTAAACTATTTTAACACGAAGCGTATTTGTGGAAACTTCCGATGTCGTTTGTTTTCTGTCGTAAAGTTGACTCCTGCCCCCGCCTGGTACCGTGTCCACGCTCAACAAAAGGCGATGTAGGGTGTACAACCAAAGAGCAAGAGTCTCCCCTTTTGAGCCTTTGTGCTGTTGGGGCTGGAATGGGCTACTGGCAAACAAAGTGAAAATACATACATACATACATACATACATACATACATACATACAATTTAATTAAACGGCCAAACTTAGAGAGAAAGAGTGAGTGAGTGTGTGTGTGTGTGTGTGGTACAACATACCCATTAATTTTAAAGGTATTTTGTTGAAATAATTATATCTGTAAATATACTCAACGTGATCCATTGCCAGGACATTCATGATTGCTATTGACATTCACTTCAATTTGAAAATGGTAATGAGAATTTGAAATACTAATACGTAAATGCTTTCAAATTTCACCAAAAGCTTTCTAAAAAAAATAAAGTATATATACATGGGTGTTTGGGGTGAGCGTTTGTATAGTGATAGTAATGTGAAAATACCAAAATGGATAAAGACTTTTTTTTAATAGTAAACAATAAAAACAATAATATTATCAATATTTTTAATAGAAATTATATGATAAAAATAATAAGAACCACAATAATAATAAAATAATAATGATAATAATAAAAATAATAATAGGATAAAAAAAATAATAATAATATACCTGGAGGCTCGGTAAAGGTACTTCCCTGTTACCTGAGCTGTATGATTACCTGATCAAAGTTTTAGTGAAGGTAATATTGCTTCTGTCAGGTGCAGTACATACCTTAATATTATCATGGCTCGTGGGTATGGTATTTATTTTCCGAGATATCTAAAAAAAATGATTGAAAAACTGCCATTGTGTAGACGACTAGGATACGCACGCACGCACACACACACACACACACACACACACACACACACACACACACACACACACACACACACACTAACCCAACTACCTGTTGTTGAGAAGAGATTACCTGGAAGGGAATTCTGTCTTGTGCTGATATAAACCAAAGAGTTAAAGAATCACATGGTAAATAACCCAACCCCTAATATATTTCACCTGATGCTAACCTGAACTAACATAACCTAACATAACCTTACAAAATAACATAAAATAACCCTACTTAACCGAGCCTAGGTTAACTCTACCTAACCTAATCTAACCTAACCTATCATAACCTAAATTAAACTAACCTAACCTAACCTAACCCCTCAAGGTAGCGGTAGGATGTCTAATCATCAGGTTAAATAAGTTGGGATGACTAAACTTCAGGTGCTATGAGTCTTTTATTTTCAAGACTCTACCTGGAGGGAGGATTTCTCTTACAACTCCGGAAACGTAAATATATTTTTTAGCTGTCATGAAAGAACACAAACACTTGACCCTCTCACTGTTAAAAGCTGATCGATAGTGTCTCCTCGACTCACGTCACAACACAGTCTGTCTATCTTACACAAGACCTCGAAGGATTCATTTGCCTTGAGACTGAATGAGATAAATCTCGACCAGAATTAAAGAAAATGTAGTCAATGTTTCGAAACTAGTTGTTCGAGTCTTGTAGAATCTGTTCAGTTCTGTCCAATTCGCGTAACGATTAACCTTTTCTCTTGTGAATAATTTCTAAACAACGATAATAAATTTCGAATGAAACAGCAGAGCGTCCCAAAAAACTCATGAACGTATACAGAGGAACATCAGGTTGATACTGTTTCATTCGTTCACGTCTTCGCTCACCTGTTGTCTCTGGAAGGATCATTTGTCACAGAGTTTAATGGAGGTTAAATATTTACTTAAATCTGTGGAAAACGAGTCGGCAAATATCTCGAAATATAATCCCTCCTCTCTCGTGAAAATATATTTGAGATCGCCTCCATTCGCCTTACGATGCTTCAAACCTCTTCTCTGGAGTACTTTCGAACCACTTTGCTCCGGAACTCAAATCTCAAGAGTTAGACTTCACTGAAAAGTCTTAGAAAACGAGGTATTGTGTTTCTCTCTTGAAACAAATTCTATGAATGCCGCTTGAAAATTAGTTCGATACTGCCTCATTCGTCTCACGTCACAGAAACACTTGTCCCCCGAGAGAGTTTCCGAACGAACCATTTGTCTGAGAACTTTTTACAGCAAGGAAGAAACCCTCATTTTAATTTTTCAGTCGATTGCGTACAAGTGACCAATGAAACCTGCCTTATAAACTAGAGTATGGTACTGATGTTGACTCTGAACCTATAATATTCTTGTGTCTGTCTCGTTGGAGTTCATAGTTAACATGTACTAGTGGGTGCTCGTGTGTAGATGCAAGGAAGTGTGTATGTAAAGATATATAAGAACATAAGGAGTCTGCAATAGGCCGGTTGGCCTGTGCATGGCAGCTCCTGTCGAGAGTTACTACCACTCTCTATCATCCATGAATCTATCTAGCCTCCTTTTAAAACTTTCCAGAGTTCCAGCACTTAATACAAAGTTGCTAAGCTTGTTCCACTCGTCCACCACCTTATTTGTGAACCAGTTCCTTCCTATCTCCCTCCTAAACCTAAGCTTATATAACTTAAATCCGTTGCTCCTAGTCCTATCCTGCTCGGATATTATAAGAACTTTATCTATATCCCCTTTATTGATTCCTTTCACCCACTTAAATACTTCTATCATATCTCCCCGCACTCTTCGTCTTTCTAGGGAATGCAAGTTTAGTTTTTGTAACCTATCCTGATATGGAAGGTTTCTAAGTCCCGGAATCATTTTCGTCATTCTTCGCTGCACCGACTCTAGTGAATTGATATCCATTCTATGATAAGGGCACCAGAACTGAACCGCATAATCGAGGTGCGGCCTGACTAGCACAAGATATAGATGCAATATGACCTCCGCACTCTTGTTACTCATACGTGTATTTAGGTATGACACACACACACACACACACACACACACACACACACACACACACACACATCGTGAACCTCAGTGAGCCGTGTATGATAAGAATTGTTGTTCATTTGGTTCTATTTTGTTATACTCGTATATACGTTATTTTCTGCCTGATTCTCCTTAACTGGCAGGAGCTTCGGTGACCAAATGACTCTACCAACGACCATCTGACCACCCGAACATCTGACCACCCGACCATCTGACCACCCGACTATCTGACCACCCAACCACCCTAACCCCTGATCACCCGACTAATGTTATTCACTTGCAGTTTGTATCATAGTTATACAAATGACTGTGCTTATATACACATTAGTTAAGAATAAATAGAATATCTTGCTATAACGTAATCATACCTATAACGCATGACTGGTTATTACGAAAGAGAATAAAGTAATATATATATATAATACCAATTTAACGAAAGGTTATTAAAACTTACCTCCACCGTAATCAATACAGGTGAGAATTAACTAATCAACAAAACACACCCTACCGCACACTTAATAACATGAAGCTGAATATAAGTAAATTTATAACCAATACCAAAAACAATGATTTAGGTCAGGAATTCAATTAATTCTATTGTATATGCCAATGTGACTGTGGTAATTGAGTGCTCGTTATACACCTTTGTTAATAATTCTAGTTCCTGTATCTACACAACTCGTTAGAATAAAAAAAAATAAATCTATATATATATATATTTATAAAACTATACTATAACTATATCTATTTCATATTAATTTTCATTACCAAACTTTCATATAAAAATCATACACGGATATTGTATTTTGGTATGAAAGAAAGATTTAGTATTCATTGGTAGTACAAAAAAAAGTCGACTTTGTTCATCCCAATGTGACCAAAAACATAGTGATTTTCTTTTTTATGACTGGGGTGGTGAGGGGGTGAGGTGGGTGAGGGGTGAGGTTGGTGAAGGGGTGAGGGGGTGAGGTGGGTGAGGGGGTGAGGTGGGTGAGGGGGTGAGTTAGGTGAGGGAGTGAAGTGATTGCGTGTTGAAGCGTTTGTGTTGCAGGTGTGTTGTTGTTGTTGTCAGGTGGTGGTGGTATTCCAGGAATGTTGTTGTTGTCAGGTGGTGGTATGTTGCAAGTGTGTTGTTGTCAGGTGTGCTTGTGTTATTACAGGTGTCTGATACGATGAGTAAAGAGAAGGAAGTTAAGAGTTTTGTATAGAAAATTAGTTCTGTGTGTGTGTGTGTGTGTGTGTAATAATAATAATAATAATAATAATAATAATAATAATAATAAACGGTTTATTAATAGAGTTGCAGCCGGTGGCTGAAAATATACAAACTTACATTTGATTTAGACATAATGATATCATATGCATTGAATAAATTTACAGGGCTGTACAGTACATAAATCAGGAGTTGTTTATTATTTTAACAATAGATGGGATGTTGCTATTCTTATATCTATCAGTCCGGGCTCTTATGAGCTGAATTTTGTTGTAGTGGCGGACTGCGCGAGGTGGGTGGGGGGCTGCAGGTGGCAGGAGGTGGCGATGCCGAGGGTGGTGCATTAGTTGGCTGCCAAACCTTTCCAGTGCTTGGTGGTGGAGGTCATTGAGGTGTGTGTGTGTGTGTGTGTGTGTGTAGGGGAGAGGAGGGGTAACCATTTATTTCAGAATGTATGCTTCAATATACATAATTAAGAAGTTTGTATACAGTTTCCAAGTAACCACACACACACACACACACACTATTAGCTAGGGTTAATAAAACACTGACTTATGAACAATGTCTTCTATCGCAGGAGAGAAGGGCGATGCTCCCCACAGTAAGTTAGCGAAAATAACCCATAAATAATGATGATCTATGGTGAGAGTTTGGTGTTGGGGGGCGGGTGTAGAGGGAGGGGGAGGAGGGGGGAAATGGCCAACGGGGAGAGAGTGGAAAGGAGAAGAGGGGATTAGGGGGGTGTGATGTGAAAGAAATAACAGGAAAGGAAGGAGAGAGAGAGAGAGAGAGAGAGAGAGAGAGAGAGAGAGAGAGAGATTATACAGACGAAGACATACACAGACAGACCACGTAACCAAACATGATTATACAGACAGACAGACATACAGACAGACAGGCTTAGAAATGTAAACAAAAGCTAAATCCTTATCCTGGGTGAGGCGTAGATAAGTAATTCAATTTGGGTACAATGAACTGCACCTGGGGGAGAAGGCAGGTGAGAGGCCCAGGTGTAGGTAACTGACAGGAGGAAAGTAAAAGAATGGGAGGGTAACACTCTCTGTCTCTCTCTCTGTCTCTCTCTCTCTCTCTCTCTCTCATTTCTTCAACAGTCATGGGATCATTTAACGACCATTAAGAGTGTAACTGGATGGTAATAAACGATGGAAATCAATTAACTTGTTTGGTTTCCTTTTATAAATAATATTGTTCGTTCACAACCAATTAAGGTGAGGGTTGTTATGACTGAAGGGTTAACGGTAATTAACCTATTGCTAGTAGGGGTACTGTGTGTGTGTGTGTGTGTGTGTGTGTGTGTGTGTGTCCCTCTTTCTAGCTATCTGTCTCTTAATCCATCCACCCACCCATCCATCCACCCATCCATCCATCCATCCACCCACCCACCCATACATCCATTCACCCACCCATCCATCCATCCATCCATCCCCACCCACCCACCCATACATCCATTCCACCAACCATCCATCCATCCATCCCCATCCATCCATCCATCCACCCCCCATCCATCCATCCATCCACCCACCATCCACCCATCCATCCACCACCCATCCATCCATCCATCACCCACCATCCACCCACCCATCCACCATCCATCCATCCACCCCACACAGAGGACAACCACTTAACACTCATTAGAACTCTCCATCAACAAACACTACAGTATTTCTCCCTCCCTCTGATTGACGCTAATGCCTTATTGCCAATCAGAACGTCCATCAGTCTCTCATATTATATTTACGTAGTGTCAAAAAAGTCTTCAAGTAAGGCTTTCCATATTAATGATACTAAAAGCGTAGGGTGTGGGTAGTGGTGTGAAGGGTGTGGGTAGAGGTGTGGGTAGTGGTGTGAAGGGTGTGGGTAGTGGTGTGGGTAGTGGTGTGGGTAGTGGTATATGAGAGAGAGAGAGAGAGAGAGAGAGAGAGAGATTCATCAACAACATCTTCCTCACCTGGACCCAAATTGCAAGACGAACTCCTTAAAGTGTAAAATCCTCATTAAGTAATCAGACAGGTAAATTACTGTCGGCCACCTTAAGCTTCACCTGTCATACACCTGCCAACACGCTCAACTCGTACTGTTCTTATGTATGTATGTATGTATGTATGTATGATTATTTTCTCTGTTTAAACACAAGTAGCGAACAGATAACATAAACTCTCTCTCTCTATCTCTCTCTCTCTCTCTCTCTCTCTCTCTCTCTCTCTCTCTCTCTCTCTCAATTCATAAATAGAGAGAGAGAGAGAGAGTCATAGAATCATAACCCCCCCCCAAAAAAATATATATTGACAATAACAATAAATAATTCACAAGACTTTTTTTCCAATCCTAGATACAAGAGACATTCACTTTGTATCGATAATGTTTCACAACGCTAATATAAACAAGACATTTCAAGAACATTCAAACGTGGTTAAATATCGTCTTGAAACGTTACACATAATTTTTTTTTATAGTGAAACTGAGGATAAAATTACTGGCTCGATATGTGAATGTTTATTAATATTAAAAATGTAACCTGGAAAGCCATTTTGTTCAGCTGTTTGTCTCCACGATGCTTGTTATTAATGTAGTTGAGACATTGGGTCGGGTCGGGTCGGGTCGGGTTGGGTCGGGTCGGGTTGGGTTGGGTCGGGGGGGTGGGTTCGGTTGGGTCGGGTCGGGTTCGGTTGGGTCGGGTTGGGTCGAGTCGGGTTGGGTCGGGTTAGTGAACATAAGAGAAAATAAGACATCACTCTGTTTAACCCTTTGTTTACACGATGTTTGGCTGATGTATTTGAAACTTAATACAAAGTCAATAGTGCTGAACCATCCTCCCCTCTGTGCCAGGAGGAGGATCAACACAGGACCTCAACAACAACTTTACTAGTAACTCAACTCTTTATGTTATGAATTATGTAAATTAATTAAACATAATTTAATATAATCCTTACCTAACTTAAACGCATGAATATATTACTAACCAAAACAGTATGTAAACTAACTTAGATATTTGGCTTTAAAAAAATTAATTAGTATTATAATTGTTTTTTTTTAAATATCATTAACATTTCTATCAATTTAATTCCTAATTTCATAAACACCAAAAGGGTTTAATATTGCCATTACTCCCACATCCTCTAGTTAAAAAAAAAATGCAACGAGCTTCAATAACATATTTTGTATCATAGTCTAAAACATCGGAAAAATACATATTAAAAACGACGGAAATCCAGTCCCACCACGTCCGTATGTCAAACATGGTCAACGTTCTCTGCATCACCACCAGCATTGGGCTATACTGTGTTCCTGACAGTATCTCGCTATACTTACAAATACTGAATATATACTGTAATACTGTATACCGGTGTGTGTGTGTGTGTGTGTGTGTGTGTGTGTGTGTGTGTGTGTGTGTGTAGAATCTGCTCGTGAAAGCCTTGATTATTATTATTATCAATGATGTGTGTGTGTTTGTCTGTCTGTGATTATGTGTGTTAATTTTTTCAATAATAATTACAACAAAATAATAATGATGATAATAATAATAATAATTATAATAATAATAATCCTCACATGCTCGGAACCCGGTCAAATAGTATGTTACCTCACACTTATTAAATAAGTTATTGGTGAGAGGTGAGGGAAGGGTGAGTGAGAGGTGAGGGAAGGGTGAGAGAGGGGTGAGGGAAGGGGGAGGAGAGGAGGGAAGGGAGAGAGGTGAGGGAAGGGAGTGAGAGATGAGGGAAGGGTGAGTGAGTGAGAGGTGAGGGAAGGGGTGAGGAGAGGTGAGGGGAAGGTGAGAGAGGGTGAGGGAAGGGGAGTGAGAGGTGAGGTAAGGTAAGGGGAGGGAGAGGTGAGGGAAAGGTGAGAGAGGGGTGAGGGAAGGGGGAGTGAGAGGTGAGGGAAGTAATAACAGTGATGAAAAACAATGACAACGACGAGAGAAATGAGGAGGTGGACAATGTGACGTGGAAAAGGGAGGAAAAACAAATAGAGAGAGAGGGGGAAGAGAAAGTGAGGGATTAGAGAAGACACACGAAAAAGTGGTGTAGTGAAGATTAATGAACAGAGGATACACATGAGAGAGAGAGAGAGAGAGAGAGAGAGAGAGAGAGAGAGAGAGAGAGAGAGAGAGAGAGAGAGAGAGACCAACTGGTAAAAAATGAGAAAGAAAAATCGAAAAAAAATGAGAATCAGGACTAAGAGAGATAAAAAGAGATAGAGAAGCGAATTAAAAATAAAAGAGAGAGAGAGAGAAAAAAAAGAGAGGGAGAGAAAGAGAGAAAAGAGACAAAAGCCTTCATTAGTATATATACACCTGTTTAATTAATAACACAACACCTGTCTCTCTCTCTGTCACCTTTCAATACCAAGCTAGAATACCTGTCAGGCAGAATTATAATTACTAGACACATCTACAAAACATAATTGCTATCTGTAATATCATCTACCCTCTCCTCCTACATTGAACATATATATATTTTATATTAATTAATAACCGTAAGGGGAAAGTTGCTATATTTTGACACGAAGCGATACATACATACATACATACATACATACATACATACATACATACATACATACATACATACATACATACATACATACATACATACATAGCCGAGTTACGGGGTTGCTGTTTTATGATGTATGTTCTGACAGTATACACCGGGTGTGTATACTAGTGATGAATGACGAGCTGGGTGTTTCAGCTCTGGAGTTTGGTTTATGAGGGAAGAGAATGTGTGAGAGAATGTTTGTGTGACAGTGAGAAAGAGTTTTATGTGAGAGAGAGAGAGAGAGAGAGAGAGAGAGAGGAAAATGGACGACATCTGATAAAACATTATGTATACTCGTATGTATGTATGTATGTATGTGTATGCGTTGATGTATATATACGCATCTATATATTACCTCAACCATGGATATACGTATATTAACAGATATATAACTCCGTATGTGTATTAGATGTCGTATAAATATAATAAACGGCGCTGCACGGACAACCTCACCCAGTGTGTAAACCAAGATATATATACACGCTCCCTGTATTGGACATCTCCTTTGACAGCTCTATCACACCTGCCCCACCTGCCACGTCTGTCAGCCTATCACACCTGTCCCACCTGCCACGTCTGTCAGCCTTGAAAAAAAACTATCACCCTCGATATCCAATAAATATACAAACAAGAAAAATAATCTAAAATGTTCGTCCTTTTTATTTCGACAACACTCAGGCAGATTAAACACTAAAGGTGAATGTTCAGTGGTAAATTGTTAACCTCGGGAGATATATATATTTCATCTCTGTAATCTATATGTCTGTCTGTCTTCATAATTAGGGGGAGTGAAAGAGAAACTTGGGTTAAAACAAATTATGTCGGGGCTGTCGTATAAAAACGCTTAAGAGTTATCGTAACGGTCAGATAAACACTTTCTGTTGTTGTTATTGATAAGCAAACACAATTTTCCCAGAGTTGAAAGTTCTTGCCAAAGGTGAAGATTATTTATATTTAAAACGTCCAGGATTATTAAATTATGGAAAAAATAGTAAATTGAAAAAATGTATATACGAATTATTCCAACAATGATAACCGGAAATTGATTGATTTTTTTTGCATTACACTTTACGATGACATTGGGTTATTAGTTCATTTAGTGTTATTAAATGGGTGATAATATTTCAATTAATTATCGTCTACTGGTTTATTATAGATCATTAATTATGTTATTTCTTACCGTATTTAAGTTTAGGTCAAGCAATACCAAAACGATTTCAATTACATACATACATACATACATACATACATACATATATACATACAGTACATACATACATACATATATACATCAACGAGTGTTTGTAGAATCTCAGTATATTATAAGCTATTGACGTCAGCAGTGGTGTAAAAAAACAAAGCGTTGAGAGGAATGTGTTTGAAGATTCAGTTGAAAGCTAATTTGTAGTCGCGTCTTTGGCAGCAGTGGGAAAGAAGCACTTACTTACTCCCATTACTTTATTGCTCTCACCAGCTACTTGTCATGATGAGAACGACGGACGCACAGATCCTGACTCACAATACGCAGAGGTTACGAGAGAGAGAATGAGTGTTTAGGAAGACCTCACTAGCTCTGCCAACCACAACATACAGCACTCTGTTTATTTACGTCGAGTTAAGTCAGCGTTGGGTCTTCTTTGTGCTGCCCCGGATATGTATAATGAAGTATAACGCAGTTGACCATTATAACATAGTGAACCAGTGAACCAGGGTGGCCCAGTATAACACAGTGGTCCAGTATACGACAGTGGGCAAGTATAGCACAATATATTAAGAGTAAACTAGAATAATACACTCGACCAGTATAACCTAATATAGCACAGTAAACCAACATAACAGTGTAACAGTATAGCAGAGTGGATCAGTATAACGAAGGCCCCTCGCCTCTTCCTCATTTTACTATTCAACATCAATATGAAAAATTAATAACTTTAAAAATGTGTGAAATATAATTGTGTTGACATTTTCACATAATTTAACACTTCAGTGATCCGGAGGAGAAGAAGGAAGAAGAAGAGAAGAAGGAGGATGTAGGGGGAAAGAAAGGAAAAAGAGTAGGAGGAGGTGTAAGAGGAAGAGGAGTAGAGGAAGAGGACTAAGAGTAGGAGAAAAAGGAGGAGGAGGAAGTGAAAAATTTACTACGGGAAGACCCCATCAATTTCATTACTTCCTGTAGAAGAAGATAACGACGAGGCGTTCAATACTAACTCATTATTTTTAATGAATCTTGGTGGAGGCCGCGAGTATATTTTCCCACTACTGAAGGAGGCGGTGAAGGTCTTCCTCCTGTCCCTTGGCGAAACCTGATCTTTTACTGAGCATTAGTCGACTATCAGTGCCTTAACCTAACCTACCCTAACCTAACCCCACAAAGAATAGATCCAGAGGTCATCAAGAATGGATTAAAATAAAGGGTTGAAAGGTCACCACAAAAAGAAAGGATTAGACCAAGGGATTGCAGAGGTCCAGGTCATAAGGAGGGTAGCAAGAGAAAGAAGAGGTCACGCATACAAAATATGTTTCTGGTATACAAGGAATTCAGTGTGGAAATGGTGGTGGAATTGGTGGCATCGGTGGCGTTGGTGGTGGAAATGGTAGCAGTAGTGGTGGTGGTGGTGGTGGTGGTGGGGGCAGCAGTAGTGGTGGTAGTGGTAGCGGCTGGTGTTGATGACGGGTGTAGTAGAAGGTAGGCAGCTTTAACTCAGTGACTGGGTGGTGGTGGTCGTGGTGGTGGTGATGATGATGATGATGATGATGATGGTCGTGGTGGTGGTGGTGGTCGTGGTGGTGGTGGTGATGATGATGATGATGATGATGATGGTCGTGGTGGTGGTGGTGGTCGTGGTGATGATGATGATGATGATGATGATGATGATGATGGTCGTGGTGGTGGTCTTCCTTCACCGTTTACCTATGTCTTATTTCTACTCCATGGAAGCCTTATTTTTTTTCCTACGTTGAGAATTACTAAGACAAATAAAACTACAGGATTGTAACTCACGGAAGCATAATGTTTACCTTCCTGGGTTAAAAAAAAAATGAAAAATTCCTTAGCTTAGAAAGGCGTAATAATTCCCATCCTCCATTGTATAATAAGGCGAAAAGATTTATTCATATAATTTACCACATAATGACGAAATACAATACTTCCTTTAACTTTTTTATCCTGTATTATATATGGTCCTTGGGAAAAATTGTATATGTGTGTTATATCATGCACAAAATACATTAGGTTGATTGAAATTAAGTTGCATTTTTAATTATGTATACGAACAGCTGAGTAAATGGTATAAACCTTTGTACTGTGTGGTGAAATATAGTAATAGGTTGTGTTACACTTTTGTTATGTCAAATGATCCATTATTGTAATCCTGAAATGAATTAAAGACATTTTCATATAATATTTATCAAATAAGGATGACGAAATACTAGAATCAGTTCGTGTTGATATAAACATTTTATTTTTTTTCGAATTTACTCAAATATACGAACAAGATTAACAAGAACGAAAAAAAAATAGTAAAATGATAAAAAAATATATATCCATAGAAATAATACTAGAAAAATGTCCATAGAAGTGATCATAGAAAAAAAATATTCACAAAGTATATTAAAACGCATATGTTATCTTGGTGTAAAATGCAACGATAAGATCAGGATGGCATTTTGGCATTTTGAAGTGCATTTTAAACCAATGGAGAAGAAATGCTTATGTTAAATTGTGCATATAGTTGAGCTGTTTGACATACATTGTATTTTATTTTCCTGACGTGTGCATTTTACTGTGGTTGTCTGAGTCTAATGGAAGGCTTAAGGAGGATATTTCCTTTTCTTCTCTTTTTCTTCATCTATCTCCTCTTTTTATTCTCTTTCTTCTTCTCCATCTTCTATTTCTTCATTCATTTTATTATTCCTCTTCCTAATTTTGTCTCGTTCTCCTCCTCTTTCTCGTATTTCTCTCACGCCTCCTTCTCCCCCTCCTCCTCCTCCTCTTCCCTTTCCTCTTCCTCCTCTTTTTTCTTCTCATCCTTCTCTTTCTTCTACTTCTTCCACTTTACCTCTTTATTCCTCCTTTCATTCTTCTTCTTCTTCTTCTTCTTCTTCTTCTTCTTCTTCATCCATCATCCTCTTCCTCTTTATCTTCTCTTTGTCCCTCCCTCAACCCACACTCTACCCCCTCAACCCACACTCTCCCCCTCAACCCTCCCCCCTCAACCTCTACCCCCCTCAACCCACACTCTAACCCCCTCAACCCACACTCAAGACCACTTAACCCATGGTGTCTTTCACACCTGGAGGTTTAGCATCTGAAACTCCTCGTAGATAGTTTCTGAGTCACACAAAGGGATTAGTTGGTTAGTGAATTCCTCCTTTGTTCTCTCTCTCTCTCTCTCTCGTTTTGTTATCACCGTCTCTCCGGATCTCACACTCGTTCTATTTCTCTCAATCTTATATAAACACACCTCATATTCTCCTTAATCAGTATATAATTACATTCAATATACTTCTCATACCTGTATACAAATAAACCCGGAAGGTAATTTTCTCAACAACATTCAATAACAACTTTTAACCTGACAAGAAAATATCCTAAATAACCTCATGAACACTAATGGTCACTTATGAGTTGAACCAGGCACTTAGAGCTTGGTAAAGATAACAGATGTGACGTCATATTGTTCACTATTTACTAACAACATCAAAGACCAATTTACCTCGTTGAGTCTTTATTAATTTTTTTTGCAGATGTATTGAAAGTATCGGTTCTCGGTAGTTTGGTTCACTCAATACACCGTAACATAATTTTTTCTTCAGTATTTACTTCAGTATTTACATCTCCTTGTATCTTTTATTCAATTGTTACTGGTGTGGTGGAAGTATTAGTTACCAAAGACCTCTCACCTGGGGATGGAAAATACTTCATGTGATATCTTTTAATTTGCAGGTAACTTAACTTTCAAGTATATATCAGGTTATATTAATTTGTAAATGTTCAAGTGTTTTATATTGTTTAATTCGTATTTTAAGAGGATTTAGTTATTTTTGTAATGTATGTATTTTTGTCTTGTGTATCTATATAATATGAGAAAATGTTAGGATAGGTTAGGTTAACGTGTGAATAAACTTAAAATTCAACAATAGTTAGAACAGGCAAGTAATTATTACATAGTTGATGATGAAAAGAATAATTAAAATTGACATACCTTTCTTTCCCACAACGATACGTCAAAGGCCCAATGTTTAATCAACTGCATATGTTAGCTTTGACCTCTGTTCATTCTCCATATAATCATTTTTTTCCACGTTTGCAACAGTCAGTGCGCCAGACAAGTTTCATTACAACTTGTCGATATTAGTTTACGTTTTACGGTACAAAGACCATAGCAACTCGAGACGCGATGTGGGGGATAAGAGGGGGGGTGAGAGGGTAGAGAGGGGGGGTGAGAGTAGAGAGAGAGGGGGGAGAGGGTAGAGAGGGGGGTGAGAGAGAGAGGAGAGGGTAGAGAGGGGGTGAGAGGGTAGAGAGGGGGGAGGAGAGGAGAGAGGGGGAGAGAGGAGGTCAGGAGAAGGAGGGGAGAAGGGTCAGAGAAGAAGGGGAGAGAGGAAGAGAAATGAGAGGGCTGTGAAAGGGGAGGTGAAGAGGCGAGATGTGAGAGAAGGGGACAGAGGAGAAGAGGGGAGAGAGGAGGGGAACATAAGAGGGGGTGAGGGGAGTAGTGGGGAAGATCTAATTAGAGAGGACTTAAGAAACTATTAATCTACACACACACACACACGCCCACACAACACACGCCCACACAATACACGCCCACACACGCACACACACACACACACACACCCTTTATAAAGATTATTATTTTTTAAAAGAACATCAACAAATTTAGGGGTAGCCAAAACAAAAGACAATGATATTATCGGAACGTTCTTGTGGCTCCAACATACAGTACTATATAACATGATAGACACAACAGGGACTGTATATTGTCTAGCACCTGACTGAAACACACACTCACTCTCTCTCTCCCCCAAACGACAAGATTGAAATAAGTTACAGATACATTCAATAATCCCCACGTTATTATTCCTCCCTGCCATACTACCTAACTAATTCTTTTCCTACGCGACATATAAAAATCGTAGGACAAAATAACGTTGATATAAAACTCTTTACTACAGGGCCTTCCCAATATAAACCCTGTATACGTTCCCCCTGCAATTTACTTCAGATTGAAAATAAAAACAAGACGAAAGAATCTAGGAATCTGAATCGAGTAGTGTATCAGAGTGAATATCTGTGAGACAACGGAAGGATTTAACTCTCCTATCTGCACCTGATGTTAAGGGGAGGACGGAGTTTTAGGGTTTTTTTTTTTTAGGGGTACAGGTGGAGATGTAGAGGAGATAGATTTACACCTGTGTGACGAGGTACTGTACTGTTGTCTTTATGTGTGTGTGTGTGTGTGTGTGTGTGTATTTATAAAGAAATGTACATAAACCAAATTCACACACACACACACGACAAACCCAGACATATCTCACCTTGAAATAACAAAAAAAAAATCAAACTTTTCCAATGCCTTGAAAATATGACAGAGTTGTGTAACATTTCTGAGAGCAAAACACGACATGAAATAGCCCAGACATTTCAGACGATAAGAAGAGAAACGAAAGGAACTGAAAAGCATAAAGCACAACAATAAACAACGTTGAGTAAAATATTTATGTTTTATTTAATATATTAGGCAGTTATCCCATGTAAGGCCAATACACGGCGAGGAATACGAGCCTAAAACGTTATAATTAGAGCAGTAGTTGATGTTTTTATCTTTACACATGTACACTAACGTAACCTAACCTAAGCTTTAAAAGAAAGAAAGAAAGAAAGTAAGATATAACGAAGAAAGAAAAAGAAAGAGATAAAAGGGAAGATAAAAAAAAATATTTTCTGGTCTCAGGGTAAAAGTTGTCTAAAAGCTGCGAGAGGATTATTAACTTATTGTTCTCCGTAATGACAGTCGGAGGAGAAAGTTTGTCGCGGGTGTGGGAAAAGTTTAGAAAGGTGAGGAGAAAGTATATGACAGATAATGCAGAGAAAGAAAGAGAGAAAAGAATTAATAATGGATGAAGAATGACAAATGAAGAGAAGACGATAGGAAGATGAAGAGGAATGGCTAAAGTGTTGGGATGGGATGAGAGAGAGAGAGAGAGAGAGAGAGAGAGAGAGAGAGAGAGAGAGAGAGAGAGAGATGAAACGTAGAAGGGAGTGAGTCAAGCCTAAGGAGAGAAAAGGTGAGAGGAAGGGAATGAGATTGATCCATGACGTGACTCCTGTTGTTGAAGCTCTTTGTCTCCCCCTCACACCTCTCCCCCTCACCTGTCCCTCACACCTCTCCCCCTACCTCCCCTTCACCTCACATTTCCTTCTAGCAGTTTAGCTCCTCCCCTTCCCTCTTTTTCTCACTCTCTTCACAACTCAAAGGGAAGGGAAGGGAAGGGAAGGGCTCTCTCCACCACTCAAGGGCGCGATAGCCTCTACACTCGAGGGTAGGAGTCCATACAAAGGTTGTCCTCTGCTTTCCCTTCCTGAAGTTGAAAGGAGCCCACGCCAGGTTTCTCGGAGGGAGAGAGAGAGAGAGAGAGAGAGAGAGAGAGAAAAGGGGTGAGAACGATAAAGATAGAAATATAGAGAAAGTGAGACAGGTAGACAAAGAGGGCAAGAGATAGACAGACAGGCAGAGAGACAGACAGACAGAGATGTATTTCATGATCATAAGTCAGAGAAAATAAATAATCTAGTTATTCTCAAAGGAAATAATTAACATAGTAATTATATTTTCTTCTCTCAAGGTTAAAAAAAACAATGAATTATTTTTCCTTTACAGAATTAATTAGATCTATTGTATTAATCTGGCTGAGGTCGGGGAAGAGGGGAGATGAGAGGGGAAAGAAGGGGTAGATGGAGAGGGAGAAGAGACGAGAGGTATTGGGTGAGAGGGGGGAAAAGAATGGGCACGGGGGTGAGAATTGTGGGTAGGAGAGGGGAATGGGGAGAGAGGGAAAGAGTCAGAGAGGAAATAAAGGGGTAAATATCGATGCTGAGGGGAGGGGCTGATAGCAAAGGAGAGAGAGAGAGAGAGAGAGAGAGAGAGAGAGAGAGAGAGAGAGAGAGAGAGAGCAATACTCTCCCTTACTGGTGACAAGAGAACCCAATAATCTCGCTTAAAGTTATCGTAAGTCTTGTCGTTGTTTGTAATTAAGGTAAGAGGTTTAAGGTCATTTGGATAACATTATTGGGGTGTTTAAATGTCGTGCTGGAGCTTAAGTTTGTTAAGTTGCTGTTGTTGTTTTTCATTTACGAGGAATGTTAATAGTCAGAGCTTTTTGTGAATTATTATTATTATTATTATTATTATTATTATTATTATTATTATTATTATTATTATCATCGTTGTTATTATTATTATTATTATTATTATTATTATTATCATTGTTGTTATTATTATTATTATTATTATTATTATTATTATCATTGTTATTATTATTATTATTATTATTATCATTGTTATTATTATTATTATTATTTGTTTTGTTTTATGATTCGTTTAACTGTTGTCTATCTCTCCCCCTCCCTCCCCCCCACTACCTCCCAATCTCCCTCCCCTAAGCCCGTCTTCCCTCCCCTTACTCTCCTTCCCCTTACCTCAAAAGGAGGCTGGATAGATTCATGGATGATAGAGAGTGGTAGTAACTCTCGACAGGAGCTGCCATGCACAGGCCAACCGGCCTATTGCAAACTCCTTATTTTCTTATGTTCTTATGTTCTCACCCTCCCTCCCCTTATCTTACTCTAATCTGCTGCCTCGTGTGTGTTTGCGTGCGTGTTACTATCCACGTGTCTAAAATCCCTCATATAACTTTTCTAAACTATCTTTTAAACCTGAAAATAAATTAACACTTTTCCTTTTACTTTTCACAAAAAAAACAAGAATATTTCGGTGACTACAAATCCACAAATATTTTCCCCTCACGACTACGTAAAAATGAGGTAATCCCCCCTCACCACCTGAACACTGTTGACGTTTTTCTAGTGTTCGAGGAGCAGAAGTCGGATTTAAAGCCGGATTAAAAAATAAATAGGAACAGACAGCCTTTGATGTACGTTTTATTTTATATATTTTTTTCTTTATTTGAAATATATATCTTGTGGTTTTGCTCGATTATTTTATTTATTTTTGAATGTTTACGTTTGTGTGTGGAAGTAAGAGGGTCGTTGATATGATGTAAACACATATATATATATAGTTCTGTCGGGTTTACACACTCGTGACGGCTTTCAGAAATAGTTATTATTTTTATTATATTTATTACTTTATCATTATTACTATTATTATTATTTTCATCGTTACCATTACCATTATTATATATTTTTTTGTTTATTTATTGGGCACTCCCCTACATCCTTGTGTAAGGTGATGCGCAGAAGCGTTTACAGCGCCCAACAGGGAAGCATGCTGAGTTCATGCTTGCCTTTATGTCTCATGAGTTAAGGGCGTAGAAGCCTGAAGAGTCAAGGGCGTAGAAGCCTGAAGAGTCAGTGGTTTATGTCATCAAGTTATTGGAAGCTCCAACAACTTTCCCTGAATACGAATTCGCAACTTTCGATTTACACCAGGTACCTACTTTACTGCTAGGTGAACAGGGACTAATGGGGTAGGAAGTAAGTCCAAACAACTTCCACCGGCCCGGGAATCGAACCCGTGACATCTCGCTTGTGAGGCAAGAACGGTACCACATCTACCACCGATCCCCCATCATTATTATATGTACATACAAACATACACCAGGAATCTTCATCTCACAGACAAACACAGACTCACTGAAGGTAATCACTAGCAGTCCACTTCAGAGGGAGGGAGAGAAAGTGAGAGAGACAGTGATAGAGAAAGTCAGTCAGAGATAGAGAAATAGAATGAGAGAAAGAAAGAGAAAAAGAGAGATAAAATAATTATTCTAAGAAAATAATAACTATCAAACCCCCCTCCCCTCCCTCCCTTAAGTAATTGTAAACACACACGGACTATACTTCAAATGTCCTCAATACTTGTTTTGTGTACACTTACCACCACCACTATATCACCCCACCACCACCATCACCACTACCACCACTAACACCCCACCACCACTACCACCACCCCACCACCACCACACCATCAGCTCCTGCACTTGACAACAACCCCAAGATATTCTCAAGTTACTGCTAAACTATCACACTGATGTTATGATGTCTGGGTTGGTTAGGTTGGGTTAGGTTGGGTTGGGTTAGGTTGGCTTAGGTTGGGTTGGGTTAGGTTGCGTTGGGTTGGGTTTGGCTGGGTTGGGTTGGGTTGGGTTAGGTTGGAATTTAAAAGGAAAACATGTCGATATTATTAGATTATTCCAAATCACCTGACGTAAATATGAGAAGTGGAATTTATACCCAATGATAAATAAAAAAAAATATCCGTAATAATGGTCACGAGGAGAGAGATAGCTGGGACCCGGTAATAAGTTCTCGTGATGAAGAGTTTCCTGACTAACAATTTTTTCATGTTTTTTTCTTTTCTTTTGTTTACTTTCATTATGATGCCAAACTCAATTAGTATGGGAGGGGGGTGAGAGAGGGGGTGGGGGTAGGGAAGGTGGGGGTTAGAAGCAGTGAGGGGTAACAGAAGGAAGTGGAGGGTAAGGAGGTAAATGAGGGTTAAAGGAGACGAAGGAAGAAAGAAATGGAAGATAAAACCAGGAAAGAGAGTCAGGATTAACCTATAGTGATTCAATTCTAGTCTAGCGTATCACCTTTTTTTATTTCTTTTTTCTTCTTTTCTCTTTACTCCGTTTCTAGAGAGTCCAAACTCAATTACCAGAGAGAGACAACTGCAATTGATCTCTTGGCTTCTACTTCAATGTTTAGTCATCAGATTCACATAAAGTATGAGAAAAAAAATCCCCCCCCCAACCAAGGTAAACAGAGTGGATTAATTGGAACAAATCCTCTTTCATTAATCCCTCTCAGGATATTCTGAACTCTGTTTTTTGGGGGGCTCCATTCTGGCGATTACCGTCAGGAATATAATTAAGTCAGGGAAGAAGGTGAAATAGAGAGGGAAGGAGGTAGTGGAAAGGGGAGGGGAGGGAGGAGGTGGAAGATAGAGGGAGGTGGTGGAAGAGGGAGGGAGAGGTGGAAGAGGGGAGGGGGGGGGGAATTCAATGATGATCTGTTAATTTAGTGTTGTATCTTTCAGCGTGTGGAGACCTATTATGTAATTTAGAGTATTTATGTTTGTGTGTATGTCCTGGATATATTGAAAAGGTTAATGTGTATATTAGTTGAATATCAGAGGAAGATAACCTAATGTATTGGGTATTAGAGTGTGTGTGTGTGTGTGTGTATGTGTGTATGAACGTATCTATATAAGTATGTATATGTGTTACGTGTATGATGATCGTATTTCTACCTCAGCTGACAGCCTCCAACAACAACACCCATAATGAACTCAACATTATCAGCCCAGCACAAACAAAAGAAAAACACATCATCATATTTTGGTTCTCGTGTCTGTAAAGGATACAACACCATTTTGAAATCTAGTTACCGGGTGAGATAATAAGCTTTACACTTTTGATGGAAGGATTACAGGCTGTTTTACCGTCAGAAATCATATTGGATTGAGAAAACAGAGTTGAACAAGGGGTATAATAAGAGACAGAGAGAGAGAGAGAGAGAGAGAGAGAGAGAGAGAGAGAGGAAGGAGGGGATGTTGACAATGAAAGTGGGTGTTGTAGCTCAGAAGTAAACAAATGAAAACAATAACTAACAAAAAGAAAAACAAAAGACAAACTCCCCCCAAAAATAAAAGAAAATAAGAGAAAACAAACTTTACAGATTATTTGTAAATTTCATCTCTTTATTATGTGAGAAAATTTTTACCTTTTCTCCAGGTAAAGTTTATGATTAGGTCCAGCTGGGAGGTGAGTTCAAAGGTCATATGGGAGGTTAAAGGTCGTACAACTTATTTCTTTGTGAGTGTGTGTGTGTGTGTGTGTGTGTGTGTGTGTGGGTATTATTGTACGTCTTTCTGAGTTAAGGGATAATCTACTTTCCTCTTAATTCATGTTTGTGTATCGTCAATATTTTTAAATCTCTATACCTGTCTTTGTGCCTGCATTTTAAGTAGTAATTAGAGACCATTTTGAAATCATCTCACCTTTCCTTGTATTCTCACCTGTAGTGTTATTTCCTGAAGGTGATTAACGGTGAGAAACATTACCTACGTGATCAACATGCACGAGTAAAACGAGTAAACTTTCCACCTGTCTCACTCTCTCCACCAACTCTGCTAAACTTTCTCACGTGTCACTCAGCTTCCAACATATACACTGAGAAATTTGTAATGGAGACACAAAACTCTGAATGAAGTTGTATTGTTGTTTTCCAGTTCCTTTTTGCTTAAATCTGGGAGTATTTCTGCTTCCTGGTGTGTGTGTGTGTTAGATGAGCTTGGAGGAAGAGGTGTAGGAGGAGGAGGAGGAGGAGGAGGAGGAGGAGGAGGGAGGAGAGCAAGTGGACGAAATCACAGCAGATTTTTTTTCATTCAATATCTCTCCCTTGAACCATCCATCCTTTCCTCCCTCCCTCCCTTCCTCCCTCATTCGATTCTTCTATCCCTTCCTCTCTCCTTCCCATTCCTCCTTCTTTCCCTCCTACATACTATAAACAATTAACTATCCAACACACACACACCCAATGATTCCCCGTGTAATTTTCCTTCCTCCACGAGCCATCATCTGAGTCACTTTCACGGAGGCAGAATCACCAAGGGCTTCAGGGTTTGTTTACCTGATCTCTGAGAGGATTGGACTGCAGTAGAAGTGTCGTGAACTCTAAATTGCACGTTGTTGTTGGGTAGTTATGTGAGAGTGGTTTAGTGAGAGCGACGGAAGGAGAGAAGAGGTGATGTATGTATGTATGTATGTATGTATCAATAGTCCATGTATTCGCGGAATTCAATATACAGGTAGAGACAATATCTCCCGTTGCTCAACAATAATATGAAGGAACAGAGGCCTTGTGTCAAATACAACAAAGCCAATGATTACTTGTACAGTATTACCCTTATGATGCCATGGTAGAGATCCCTATTCACACGCAGAGGTCCAGGGTTAGATTCCTGAGTCGGGAGATATTGTTGTGTTGTGTTGCTAAGCGTAAGGTCAGGGTGGGATTGGTTGCTACAATTACATTACTGTTTATGGGAGTCTTTGTGAGCCTGTGATCCTCTGCTAGTCTTTGTGATTTTTTGTGAGTCTGTGATCTTTTGCGAGTCTCTGTGATCTTCTGTGAGTCTCTGTGATCTTCTGTGAGTTTCTGTGATCTTCTGCGAGTCTCTGTGTTCCTCTGTGATCTTCTGTGAGTCTGTGAACCTCTGTGAGTCTCTGTGATCTTCTGTGAGTCTTTGTGATCTTTTGCGAGTCTCTGTGATCTTCTGTGAGTCTCTGTGATCTTCTGTGATCTTTTGCGAGTTTCTGTGAGTCTCTTAGTTTCTGTGATCCTCTATAATTCTACAGTCAGTCCTCTTGAGAACGCCCCTCTGACAGTGACACATTATTCCCCGCCTGGTTGGACTCTCCTGTGTGTATGTGAGTGTAATTCTGTCTGCCTATCCAAACCTCTGTTGTGGCGCTGTGATGGTGTGGCGCTGTGATGGTGTGGCGGTGTGATGGTGTGGCGGTGTGATGGTGTGGCGGTGTGATGGTGTGGTGCTGTGATGGTGTGGCGGTGTGACCATTATATCACAAGAACGAGAGATTTCAGAGTTGGAAACAATGGTGAAAATAAGCTTGTGGAATCACCTAAAGATTAGACCCCCTCAGCTTTTTTTTTCATTTGATGATTAAACACCGTAATCCTACCTGGAGGAGTAAGGTTAGGTTAGGTTACAGTGAAGATTTTTGTTATTGTTATTATTATTATTATTATTATTTTATTTCATCAGTATTGTCATCATCATTATCATAAGCCAACCTCATTACCTTAACGAGACAAGAGAGACCCACTTTAAACTCACATAGGTACACATATCAACAGGTAAGTGGCGGCTTTACTCAGGTTAATTAATGTCATCTGAATTTAAAGTAAAAAAAAACATCATCATTTCTTTCCTCGTTAACTTGTCTGAAAATTTGCGGAAGGTATATTTGAATGGAGTTATGTTTTCAATTTGCGTGTGTTGTGAGCGGGTGCGTGAGGGAGCGTCAGGGGATGACGTGTGTGTGTGTGTGTGTAAGTACAGGAATATCTCTCTCTCTCTCTCTCTCTCTCTCTCTCTCTCTCTCTCTCTCTACACACACACAACTATCAACATAACATTTGGGGTATTTACACAAGCTTAACACACACACACATCTGTTTACCTTATCTGAAAGACCTGACTTAAACTCTCAGGCGGTGAGTCTTGGCGAAAGTAATAGAAGCACCGCGGTGTTACTTGTAGATGTAAATATTTGTGACGGAGCCATCATGTGTGTGTGTGTGTGTGTGTCTATCTATCTATTTATCTATCTCTATCTATCTATCTACGTTAGTTAGTTTCGGTTACCATAAAACTAACGCCTTAAATATCCCCAAATCTTTATTATTGACGAATAATCATTTTCTGTGACATATTTCAGCAGCGACACAAATAATCCCGCACACAGTCCATTAAATTCAAGAATAGCGATCTCACATCTCAGCTAGGAAACGTCAGGAACCGTAAAATCCAAGGCTGGGGATTTCTCGTCATCTCTGGGTGAACTTGAAGGTGTATCGTGATAGGAAGACCGTGACAGAGACCCTCCAGCCAATATTACCTGGGTCAGGAAAAACATTATGAACGACTTGCTCAAATATTTCATCGTCTTTTTTAGGGATGAGCCGCGAACGTCTTGATGGATCATTGGCCACCAAGATTAAACTCAAGGAACAACAACAATAAAGATTATTAAAGAAAAGATAAAAAAATAACTAATATAAAAAAAACAAAGAAGAATTATGGGAAAAAAGAAGATTGCATTGGAACGACATGTCAATATAATCGTGGTTGTTGTTTTCTCAATAATATCATGACCCAGTAATGTGACCTTTGGAAATTACTACAGGTATTCTATATCGATTATAACAGTGACCTCAGACTATATGATAATAAAGACAAATGAACTCTAGGGGTTGCCATGAGGTATATATATGTATATACCAAATTTGAAGGAGGAGCTATAGAGTAAACATAGTACAGTCGCCTGCATTTAGACATGGTACAGTAGATGGCATATTCTGTGAGATGTGTCAACTCTGTGTTTGTTATTATTATATAAAAACTCCCAGAATGGCCCGTAAGGAACCTCACAACACTAGATGCGATATAAATATTCAAACATCTCACAAAACGAGCCAGGCACTGTACCAGATCTAAGTGCAGGAGACTGTACATATTCATACAGACAGACTGACAACTATACACGATTCCTGCAAAAAGTAGACAATCGGATAAATATAAGTTTGGGTGTTTATTGTACAGGAGAAAAGACATAAATAGGAATAATAAGCTCTCGAGGTGCACAGTGGCCAAGTGGGTACAAATTATTATTATTATTATATTTTCGCCCCCAGGCTCTGATGTGGGTCATTGACCTGTACCCTGGTGGGCTAATGCTGTAAAAAACAAAAACAAAACATATCCCAATGGTAGCTGGTTTGACACAAGGACAGATACCCCCCCCCCCCCAGGCCACCCAACTGTGAGAGGGTACTTGAATTTATAGATCAAGTGAAAGCGGTTGTGTGCATCATTAGCCACCCTTGTGTACTGAAGCTTAGTAATCGGTCTAGCCTGTTTACATTATCATTATCCACATTATTGGTCCAACAGATTAAACGCAAATCATAATGCCTGCCACGGTGTTCTGTTTGTTAATTATGTATACTGATAATAATAGCTTTGAGTTTAAGAAATGTTCATTAGCCCACATCCACACACACGCGCGCGCACACATACACACACACACATACACACGGGAAAGCCATATAAACAGTCGAGGAAGGAAGATATCGTGTTCAAGACGTGTTAAATGGTAATCAAAGGGCCAATAGCTTTCCAATTACCCAAACGAGGCGGAATAATTGTTTGACAATGTATCGTAATTACACTTGCGCCCCTCCGCCCCTGTATGTCGGCTCAAAGGTGCTTATCTAAATGACAATGTGAGATGCTGATGATCATTTCTATTTAGTGGAGAGGAACAATTTCTTCTCGTTTTAAGTATATTTATTCCACAGTCATGTAAGTCATCCATCTTTTTGGGTATAATCTATCTTCCCTTTATGGTTAACCACGTCATCCACCTCCCTACCAGTTGTCCATATTATCCAATCTCCTGCCACAGTCATCCAGCCTCCTGCCACAGTCATCTACGTCATCCACCCTACCAGTCATCATCCATATCATCCAACTTTTATCTGTTTCCCTGTCTTGGTCGGGAAGAATAATGCAAGGTATCTTTTCAATATATATTTTTAAGGCAGAAAGTTACTGGGTGTCATATATTGCAGTACTTTTTTAATTGTTGATATTTCATTCCTCCCCCGTGTGTGTGTGTGTGTGTGTGTGTGTATTATGTACTAGTGTCATCTAAAATTAAACATTTCGTTTTATTCTTCTTTCAGACATCCCGTGAACGACAACACACCCACAAGCCCTTCTTCAGAAAGCTCTTGATTAGAAGGTCCTACTCAGCCTAAGGTCCTACTCAGCCTCTCCTTCCTAGTACCTGGCAGACGAGGATAACTCAATCTACACCAAACCCTCCCAGAATTTCCTCTCTTGTAAACATGGAGATAAACATCCAATTGGATCAGATTGGTTCGCCTACGTTCTCCCTCATCCTCCTCCTCCTGCCCCTTCTTCTCCTCCCAAGAGATAATGTCTCTCTCAGCATCACCAACTCAGGGAAGTAAGTTGCTGTTCAGAGAGATTTTTTTTTCTGGTTCAGTGATATGATTCCACCATCGTTTATCTACAGTACCCCATAAGATCACCAGTCTTATCTGCTTCACCTGTCAAAGCAACAGTCAACACCAGTATCACCAGTCAACACCAGTGTTCTCTACGTCACCAATGACCATCAACACCTCTACCATCACCAGCTTCAACAGTACCACCCCCCCCCCACTCCCCACCTGTCTGACTCTCTCTCACTAGTAGCTGAGTTCACCAAGACCCTCTTTACCCCAGGAGTGATAATAACAGTGTAGAAAAAAGCAATACCTTCGTCAGGATATTCTTGGGATGAATTCACCATAAACAGAAACGAACTTTGAAGTAATTTATGACCAAGAGAACTTCGTAATGTAAACATGAAAAATACATTAAAAAAACAACAATTCTGGAAATTCATCTATTGACAAAACTTTAAATGAAAAATGTGTTTAAATTTCGAAAATAAAAAGTTGAATAGTGTCGTCCAATGTCCAAAGTTTTAATTATTAACTTGAAGCCCAAAAAAGTGTTGTAGTTTGCATTGTAAGTAAAAAAAACAGCAACAACTTCAGTCTTTGTAATTATATGTAAAAGAGCAACGAAGATAATCACCCAGCTTGAAAAAAAAATATTCACTTCATTTTTTAACTTAGTGTTTATATCTTTCCATGTGTTCTTTCTCGCTCACAACAAACTAGATTATTCTCAGTCGATTATTCTCAGCCGATCGAACACACGACATCAAACACTCACATAAACAAACAAAACAAAAAACGAGATAGAAAAGAAACATTCAACATAAATAGAAAAAAAAACACCGTAGTCCTTCATAAAAAAAAACCCTAACAAAATCCCCCAAAAAACAGATAAATAAAATCACCTCCGATATCAGAGACCCAGACGAGAAGGGAGACATAAGTGTTGACGAGAAGCGAAAATTCTTCCCAATTTAGCTGTCACTCGGGGTAAGGTAACTCAATAAAACGTGTTGGTCTGGACGGGAAGGTGAACGTGTCTAAGAGAAATTAAAATAGATGGTTATTGCTGATACAACTAGTCTGGTCGTAGAAAAGTGATTTGTGTCTACTTAACCTATATACACTGACTAATTAGCAACGGGAGGTACAAGTATAAGAGTGAATACAAATAAAATGGAGATAACATAAGAAAATAAAAATAATATAAATTGGACGTAGAAAAGACATAAGTATGTAGATGGAACAAAACAATAATACAAATAATATAAACTGCATACACAAAAATACGAAGATAATTAAAACATTTAAAAAAAATCACTCACATGACCTGAAGTTTCACATTCAAATTCCAACAGGTAAAGAATTATCTCCCGAGAAAAGAACTTGAAGTGAAAATTCTTGTACCCTCGTGGAAAAAAAAAACAGTCGCAAGGTAGTGATTGAGGACACTGTAAACACGAGGCACTGTAACCCCAGCAAGACTTTGAACACAGGAACACCTCATCTGAAAATTAATCTTAAATACCACAAGAGGGAACATTAAGATCTGAAGGAGGACTGAAGTGCATAAAGAAGAGTCCTGAGGAGATTATAAACGAGAGAGAATTTTCCATACAAACCCAAACAAGAAAGAGAATATTAATACTCCCAAGAGCAGGAGACACGGGAAGGAGAAGAAGAGGAGACGAAGGAGGGAGGATCACCTGAAGAAGAGGAAGACAAAGAAGGGGAGATCACCTGAAGAAGAGGAATACGAAGGAGGAAGGAGAAGGAAGGGGAACCACCTGGAGATATCAAGGAAGAAGAAGAAGAATTGACCCGTGTTGTGAGAGGCTGCCATCACTCAGCTACCTCACCAATCCACATGATGACTGCGGGGAGCGGCGAGATGGTTCACCACCTAGAGGAACTAGAGGCCTACATACCCAGGGAGGAGCTGGCATCCATCCTGCCCAACCTGACAAAGGATCAAGCCTCCTATCTCCTCCAGCTCCTGCCAGTGCTGAACAATGATACCAGGTTCAGCGTTGAGCTTCCTAGTCCCTCCGCCATACCTACAGATCACGCCTTCTGTGACGTGGGGTTTAGAGATGGGTATAAGGTAGGTTACTCTTTAATATATATGTGTGTGTGTGTGTGTGTGTGTGTGTGTGTGTGTGTGTGTGTGTGTCTTCTTCCATCCACCCACCACTACTTATTGTCTCTCTCTCTCTTTCTCTCTCTCTATTCCCTCTTTCCCCTCTCATTGTTATTCCCCTCATAATATATTTCTTCTCACATTTCCCCTCTCATCTTATCTTTCCTTCATCACATCTTTACCCTCATACTAGTTTTCCCTCATATTAATTTCCCCTCTTATTTTTCATGGGTAAACTAGAGAGAGGTGAGGTAAACTAGAGAGAGGTGAGGTAAACTAGAGAGAGGTGAGGTAAACTAGAGAGAGGTGAGGTAAACTAGAGAGAGGTGAGGTAAACTAGAGAGAGGTGAGGTAAACTAGAGAGAGGTGAGGTAAACTAGGGAGAGGCGAGGTAAACCAGGTAACGAAAAAATAACTCGGTTCCATCAACTCATTAGCTCAAAGTGTTGATGATACACGTGATCGAAGCTTAACTAGGTAATTAACGCTGTGAGTAGTTGGTGTGTTGGGTAATTTAGGGTCGCGGGTAATTAGTGCTCCAATTACAGTGAGACCTCTATTAAACGGACTATATGGAGAGGAAAATCCGTTATATCGAGGTGTCCGTTAGATAGGGGAGACAGGAAGTGAGAGATGGAGGTTTTGTGAGAGATAATTGTGAGAAATAGCTCGCTCTCTCTCTCTCTCTCTCTCTCTCTCTCTCTCTCTCTCTCTCTCTCTCTCATTGCGCTTCGATAAACTTACTAACTCAGTGATCGAAATAATATCCCTCCCTCATCGCCTCTTTCCTCCAGAAGCTCATCTCAAGTCGGGATTCTCAGGATTTAAAACAAATATTCCCCGTAGCTTGAAATAGAAATAGAGACACAAAGGTTTAAGATAAAATTAATTCAATTCTCAAAAGGTAAACTGATAACGAGGCCAAGGATGTGTTCTAAGAATATTCCTGTGTAGGAAATTTTAAACCAGGACGGCCTCAAATTCATTTTAGTTTACCCTCAAAGGATAAAGAGTTTTGGGAAGGTGAAGAGTTGTTCCAGTAAGTGGGAGTGTAGGCCTTTCTTAATGTGGAAGCCTCTCTCTCTCTCTCTCTCTCTCTCTCTCTCTCTCTCTCTCTCTCTCTCTCTCATTGCGCTTCGATAAACTTACTAACTCAGTGATCGAAATAATATCCCTCCCTCATCGCCTCTTTCCTCCAGAAGCTCATCTCAAGTCGGGATTCTCAGGATTTAAAACAAATATTCCCCGTAGCTTGAAATAGAAATAGAGACACAAAGGTTTAAGATAAAATTAATTCAATTCTCAAAAGGTAAACTGATAACGAGGCCAAGGATGTGTTCTAAGAATATTCCTGTGTAGGAAATTTTAAACCAGGACGGCCTCAAATTCATTTTAGTTTACCCTCAAAGGATAAAGAGTTTTGGGAAGGTGAAGAGTTGTTCCAGTAAGTGGGAGAGTGTAGGAGCCTTTCTTAATGTGGGAAACTCTCTCTCTCTCTCTCTCTCTCTCTCTCTCTCTCTCTCTCTCTCTCTCTCTCTCATATTAATAATGTTTCTAATTAGAATGTGGTTGATGGAGTCGCTATGTATTTTTAGAGACTTTAAGAAGAGATCTGCAAAAATTATACTTTACAAAGCTTGAAATTTTGAAAACTGAAACACCTGAACATTTGCAAATCAGTCAGTGTTTTCTTTTGCCTTTAAGATTAAAGTTTTTCCAGATTCAATCGATTTTTGTTTCAGCAAGAAATTCGTCCTTTTTGCTCGTCTATGAAAGTTCTTCATTTGTTTTGTATTTCTTGATGATAATGAGAGCAATAATCTCACGGTACTTAGAGACGCATTGATGATCATATTATCCTGTATACATAGAAAACAGACGGATCACGTGTTACAGTTTCACAGTTCGGTTTCAAGGAATGTGACGAATCAAACAAGAACTCGAGGAATTCCACCAAGATCCAATCCTCCTTGAAACCGAACTGTGAAAATGCCTCTCAAAGTTTATGAACCTTAAATAAGAGACTTGTGAACTCTTAACGCGAGACTTAGGTTTCATAAACTGTCAGATACGACCAGTTAAGTGTAGAGTAAAGTCTATTGAGGAGGGAGACCCTTGATGACAGCAGGTGCGTGTTATGTGTCACCTACCATACACAAATTCCTAGGAATGGCTCGCTGCCACAATCACCTCCGGTAGTTACGAGTTTTTTTTTAGAATGGTTCGCTTATACGTTCACACCTTGCAGCTTTTATACGAGACATAGCCCTCGAGTTAACATGGGGAGTAGGTCTTAAATTATAGTTTCTTCAATGTATTTATTTTTGGTTCTTACAAGAGATACAACATAGCCCACTAGTTCATGCCTTGATAATTGAATTTCGATGATAACTCCACAGGCAGTAGACAGCTATCAAACGGAGGTACTACCGCCTGGGAACATATTAGAAGCATAATGTATTGCCTAATGGTAGACCCTGCTGCCATATGGCATCACAAAAATTGTGACCAAGTCCCAGGTTGCTGATTTGACTTTCTGCCTCATTTACACACAATTGCAGGGTCTCAATTGTTTCTGTTACTTTGACAACACAACATACATATATTGTTTCTCACTATTTATCTATTTTTTTGCCCTTTATTATTATTATCATTATTATTATTATCATTTTTATTATTAGTAGTAGTAGTAGTATATTTCCACCCCCAAGCAAGCCCTGATGTGGGTCACTGACCTGTGCCCTGATGGGCTAATCCCGTAAAAAAAGATATATATTTCATATTACAAAACACAAGGCTTACTTGTTTCCCCGAACGAGCACTACTTTAGTGAATAATTAATACTGCCAACCTCTGTAGTCACGAGAACGATCAAAGAATTCCCTGAGGCAAAGACTACAATGATTGGTTGTTCTGCGAAATGATTAGTTCATTTAATGAGCTGTTGAAACTGTCCGATACATTCTCCTCCCTCTTCCTCCTCTACCTTCTCCTCTTCCCATCACCCTCCCTTTCTCCACTTATTCCTCCTCCCCTTACCCTATTTTTCAAGTTAGGGAGGAAGTAAGAGAAGGTGACAATCCGAGTCTTTCACACTCGGTAACATGATTATCGACTCCTTCAGATTACTTCCACCACACCTCTGAGTCGCTGTACTGTGTCGACCTCATCAGGCTCTCTCTCTCTCTCTCTCTCTCTCTCTCTCTCTCTCTCTCTCTCTCCACCACCTAATACCCATCTGCCAGACTCGCTGATCTAAATTCCTTTCCCCATGGCTTGACCAAGTTATATCCGCCTATTAAGTGTTCAGCAGATCTGGTAGTTAATTCATCCTACACATGTATGTATGTATGGAGACATCTGTTTCATACAAAGTCATCATATGTTTCTGGTAAATTAGGATTGGCGCTGTGGTCTCCTCATTATACTAAGACAAATTATATCTGTCTGTCTGTCTCTATATAATCCACACACCATTTCAGTATCCCATACGATTACGTCATATTCCTTCTATAAACAGTATCAGTCATATTGGTGTTATTCTACTGGGCATGAACACCGAAGTCATATTGTTCCCGAAACAGAATTACTTTTATGACGCGGGCTGAACGTGATGTCCTTGATGAAGTGTGTTCACGTCTTGGTGTTGGTGACCTAGTGGAAGGGGAGGGAGGGAGGGAGGGAGGGAAGGAGGGAGGAGGAGGAGGGAGGAGGAGGAGGAGGAGGAGGGAGGGCTGGAGAGTATATATTGAGGTCAGGAAAAGTTCTCTCTCTCTCTCTCTCTCTCTCTCTCTCTCTCTCTCTCAAAACCACACCATAAATAACAGTTAAGTTTTAGTTAATCATTGTTAACTAGGGTGTGTACGAAGGTTAGACATTAAAAGACTTTGACTTATTAAACACATAGTAATATATTATATCATCAACAACATCACTCGAAGGTTGTGATCGTAGGAGTTATGAGTTATGATTATTCGACTTTGTTAATGTTCTCGTAAAGCATCTCGTTAATGACTCGTTCGTTCCGGTCGTTCGTTATATCCGATGACAGTTCCTGGGAGGTTGATGTTTTTTTTTTCCTTCCTAGAAAAGATCAAGTTTGGGTGTGATTATCTCTCTCTCTCTCTCTCTCTCTCTCTCTCTCTCTCTCTCTCTCTCTCTCTCACCACCCGTTCATACTCGTACCCATCCAAGATAAGAAGTGTAACCTCTCAAGATGCCTTTTGTAAGCTATTATACCTATTGGAAACCTTTATCATTCACTCTCTTTTCCTTTCATCACCACGTTATTTACGAGACAGAGAGAGACAGAGAGAAAGAGTTAAATCTCTCTTCTTCTCCTTTCATTCATGTCATCCGAGAATATCACTTCGTAAATCCTTAAAGCAGTTTTATTTCTCTAACACCTTTAAGGATTTCTTGCCGTTAACCTCTGCCTTCTCCTCCTCCTCCTCCTACTGTTACTTTACCTACTTCTACTCTCCACCTTCTCCTCCCCTTCCCCCTCTTCCAACCTTTCTACTCCTCATTTTGCTCTTTCTCCTCCTCCTGCTCCTCCTCATCCTCTTCCTACTCCTCCTCATCCTCTTTCTACTCCTCCTCATCCTAACCCTCTTCCACCCCTCTTTCACCCCTTCCTTTCCCTCCTTCCTCCTCCCCTTCCTCTTCCCCCCCCCTTCCTCTTCCACCCTCCCTACCCCTCCTAACCCTCCTCCTCCTCTTCCTACCCCTCCTAACCCTCCTCATCCTCTTCCTACCCCTCCTAACCCTCCTCCTCCTCTTCCTACCCCTCCTCATCCTCTTCCTTCCCCTCCTAACCCTCCTCCTCCTCTTCCTCTGAATACCCCGGTACTCAGCTCAGCCATGAAAGAGTTACGGTGAGGGTTCTCGTGTTGGTGGGGAGAAATATATGTTCAGCAACCTTTTGATGGGATGAGGACTGGTGACACTCCAGATTTATCTTGTCTTCAATAAGTCTTCCTGCTGCTGTCTCACCTATATTTATCTGTCTGTCTGTCTGTGTATCCTCTCTCTCTCTCTCTCTCTCTCTCTCTCTCTCTCTCTCTCTCTCTCTTATCTCTGTCTGTTTACTGGTACAGAGACAAAGACAACGATTAAAATATATAAAAGATGGAGGTAGAGAGAGATAGAGAGAGAGAGGAATGGAGGCTTCTTTTACATGATAATCATAAAGTTATCTCAGGTATAGAGTTAAGTCCCTGGTAACAAGTAAAAGATAATTATTGTTTCATATCATTAACTTCGGCTTCGTCTCTCAGTTCCATTGTGACATCAGATGGAATTCAATATTAGGTCAGAGTCTAATTCAGTATCTTTCCCAACGAGAAACTTTTACGCTTGGACTAAACTAACCTTTCTGGAGTCAATATTTGAGCAAAACATTTGAAAAAAACATCCTAACCTAACCAAACATTTCTGGATTTATTATTATTATTATTATTATTATTATTATTATTATTATTATTATTATTCCTTTGCGTCTAAACCTCACGTCACCAAAAAGAAAATATTTTCACCACAACTTTTCAAACATAAAAAAGATTGAAGTATCCCTGTGTGGTGTCCCAGGTGTCCAGAGGAGTGGAGTCGAGTCAAGTGGGGAGTCTTCAGGTATTTTTTGTGCGTCTGAGTGTGAACATTTACAACTTTTTATTGCTCTTTGGTAACTCGCCGGGGACGTATTCTTATAATAGACTTGTAACTGTGGGTGTGTGTGTGTGTGTGTGTGTGTGTGTGTGTGTGTGTGTGTGTGTGTGTGTGATCACCGCCACCATTATCTTCATCTTCTCCTCTCACCCCTATTACCACCCTCACCTCCCCATCACCACCTCTCCACCCTCACCTCCCCATCACCACCTCTCCACCCTCACCTCCCCATCACCACCTCTCCACCCTCACCTCCCCATCACCACCTCACCACCCTCACCTCCCCATCACCACCTCTCCACCCTCACCTCCCCATCACCACCTCTCCACCCTCACCTCCCCATCACCACCTCTCCACCCTCACCTCCCCATCACCACCTCTCCACCCTCACCTCCCCATCACCACCTCTCCACCCTGAACAGTAACCAAACTCCACCTAATTGAGACGAAAAGACGAAACTCATCTCGGGTCACCTGATCGTACAGAGCCTCCCAAGTCCTGTATAGGGTCACGGTGTCACCCTCACTATGGCTCTGTAGGAGGGAGAAGGGGAGAGTGAAGAGGAAATGAGTGAAGGGAGAAAAATCTTGGTGGGAGGGGAGTGGGGAGAAGAGGTAGGAGGGAAGGGGAGTGATATGGAATGAGGAAGAGAGAGACAGAGGAGGAGAGGGAGAGGTTAAAGTACAGGAGAGAAGAGAGGGAAATGAAGAGGTAGGGAAGAGGAGTGTGTGAGTAGGAGAGGGGAGGGAAAGGTTAGGTGAGGGCAAAGAAGGTGAGGGAAGATTAGAAAGGAGGGAAGGGGGAAGGAGGGAAGGGGTGGACCTGGTGGAGTAAGAGGGGAGAGAAAATGCAGCAAGTCGTTGTTAAGAAGTGAAGGAAAGTAGGGAAGGAGGAGAGGGGAGAGAGAAGCAAAAAACATAAGAGAGATGTAGAGGATTCTGATTGAAGGATACGAGGGGAAAGGGTTAACTTATAAGAGGAAGGAAGACGGGATGGATAAGAGGGGAATATCAAAAGGAGGAAGGAGGAGGAAGAGGAGGAGGAGGAGGAGGGGGAAGAAGCGAAGGAGGGTAGGCATACAAGGGGAAAATTCTTCAAAGCAAATATAGAGTCAGAGGGGAAAGACAGGAGAGGTTATACTGAGGGAACGAGGGACTGACTGAGTGAGGGGAAGAAGTGCCACAGTGAAGGGGAAAAGTGCCACGGTGAAGGGAAAAAGTGCCACAGTGAAGGGAAAAAGTGCCACAGTGAAGGGGAAAAAGTGCCACAGTGAAGGGGAAAAGTGCCACAGTGAAGGGGAAAAGTGCCACAGTGAAGGGGAAAAGTGCCACGGTGAAGGGAAAAAGTGCCACAGTGAAGGGGAAAAGTGCCACAGTGAAGGGAAAGTAACAGTGTAAGTTAAAATAGAAATTCCTCACTAGCGTTTTAATGGTCTCTATGATAATTAAACTCTAAGTATGATAACGCTATTGTGTAAGATAAACGGTATATAATATCCCACACGATGATGTAACTCCTGCGATATACATGCTAAATATATTTGTGTGTGTGAGTGTGTCGGTGTGTGTGTGTGTAGGTGTGTGTGTGTGTGTGTGTGTAGGTGTGTGTGTGTGTGTGTGTCTGTGTGTGTGTGTGTGTGTGTGTGTCATTGTCGGTGTGTGTGTATGTAGGTGTGTGTGTGTGTGTGTGTGTGTGTGTGTGTGTGTGTGTGTGTGTCGGTGTGTCGGTGTGTGTGTGTGTCGGTGTGTCGGTGTGTGTGTGTCGGTATTGTTTGGTGTGTGTGTGTGTGTGTGTGTAGGTGTGTGTGTGTGTGTGTGTGTGTCGGGGTGTGTGTGTGTGTGTGTTTGTGTGTGTGTGTGTGTGTCGGTGTGTGTGTGTGTGTGTCTGTGTGTGTGTGTGTGTGTGTAGGTGTGTGTAGGTGTGTGTGTGTGTGTGTGTTTGTGTGTGTGTGTGTGTGTGTGTGTGTGTGTGTGTGTTTGTGTGTGTTTGTTTTGTGTGTGTGCTGTGTGTGTGTGTGTGTTTGTGTGTATGTTTGTGTGTGGTGTGTGTGTGTGTGTGTAGGTTGTTGTTGTGTGTGTGTTTGTGTGTGTGTGTGTGTGTGTTTGTGTGTAGGTGTTTGTGTGTGTGTGTGTGTTTGTGTGTAGGTGTAGGTGTAGGTGTAGGTGTGTGTGTGTGTGTGTGTAGGTGTGTGTGTGTGTGTAGTACAGGTATTAAACACACATTTTTAGGCTTTAAGAACAGTTAACCATTAGCCAGACTATAATTAGCAGTTTACCTTTGATGAGCCGTTTACCTGGTACGGTGATGGCAGTGTTCCACCACTTAAAATTAACATAAACGGGAGAGGTAAATGAAAATGTATCCTTGCCTAACCTGAAATAGCGTAACTTAACCTAACATAACCTAACCTAGTCTAACCTAACCTAACTTAACTATACCAAAGTTCATCTTAATTAACTCGAGAAATCAAAACTAATTAAGGAGAAGATTGGTACCTGTACGATATATACAGTTCCACCACACCTTAACACCTATCTTTAACCTATGAGTCACCAATCATAAGAAATCTATCACCTGTTTTACCTATTTAAATTTTCTATAACAATTTATTACAATTTCTATATAATTTTGGATTCAGGGTTTATCAGTACAGCGACCTATATATATCGTATATTTAAATAATGATGAAAATTATATTAATGAATTGGCAACTCAACTACAACCACAGCCGCCACAAGATTCTCACATCAAATTTTCTTCATTATTTAAACAAGTATACGAACATTTGGAAACTTCTCATGACCTTAAATAATGATGAATAGTTTATTAATATAAAAATGTTATCTTTGGTTTGTTTAATATTTATCCTGACGGCGATACAACCTAAAATAGACCCACCACTCACAATCACCATTACATACAGGCTTACTTTACCAACTATTGCCTCGTAAAATTGCAAGTACGAGACCCAGGGTGAGGTCGCTGAGATCATTGGCTGACTGTAGGTACTAAAACACCCGAGAATACACACAATCACCTCAGCGACACACCACACACCACTAAACTTCTTCACAACAAAAGGTCCCTGATCCATCCCAGCAAACATAAGAAGAGTTAAGACGACACAGACACGATCTAACATATCCAACACACACACACCGAGTCCTAATACGACTTGAGAATTCCATAGGTTATTACCACACGACTTGAACGTTCCAGGACACAGCAAAAGATTCTCCCTGGATGTGAATTAGGTTCAAGAACATATTATGATAAGGTGAGGAAATATTACAGACAAAAAAGGTGTTGTGTTATGCCTTGGTCGCTTCATTAGAGACTCTTGGAACGACATAGGTTCTCAGGAACACTAAAGGCTCCCAGAAATACCATAGGCTCCCATAACACCAGAGGCTTCTAGAAGACCATAGGTTCTAGGAAAACTACAGGCTCCCGGCATACCACAGGTTCCCAGAAGACCATAGGCTCCCAGAAACACCATAGGCTCCCAGAAAGACCATAGGCTCCAGAAGACGCCCTAGCCTTCAGAAAACGCCATAGGCTCTAGGAACACCACAGCCTCCCAAAACACAACAGTCTCCCAAAACACCACAGCCTCCTAAAACACAACAGCCTCCCAAAACACCAAAGGCAACCAGAACATCAAAGGCTCCCAGGACGACACGGACTTCTTGTTGATACAGTAATAATTCCCAAAACCTTCAAGGCATGGAAGCCCCCGGGGTGGTGGTGGTGTCTGTCTGTTCTCGTCCCTCTGTTTAACTTCAAGCATCAATGAGAAGACTTAACGAGGCGAGATGGTGGATGTTTGGCCAGAACGCTTCAGGAGACCGAGAGACCTGAAGAATGTTGTAAACTTTTGCTACCCAGATTGGTTGTACTTGATTAGTTGATATTAGTCTTTTGATTTTTTTTTTTACTTTACTAATTCGACAAAAATATAGATAAAGTTTATATTTAATTTTTTTTTAAAGTTTATTTCGCTTCTGGTACTTTTTACTGCTATCTATTTTAAGTTCCTCTCTGTCTCTCTCTCTCATACCAAACGGGATCAGAGTCTAAGGTTAATTACAATATATCGCTCCAACAAACTTCCGACCCATCACGCTAACAAGCTAACTACCGTCTCCAATCATGCATAATATCCAATTACACTAAGAGATCTCCTAAACCCAATCATCGAAACGACCCCTAATCACTGGTACGTTAACGTTCCCCCCTCCTAGTCACCATCACCTTAATAATACCCAATCCCAGGCACCTTTAATAACCCTCTTCCTAATCACCCTAGCACCCCCCAATCCCAGCTTCTTTAATAACTCCGCTTTTCCAATCACTATTACAATCAACTTCCAATCCTAGACACTTGGGTGGGTGGGTGTGTGTGTGTGGGTGTGGGTGTGTGTGTGTGTGTGTGTAAATTCTTCTCATTTAATTAACATTCAGGTAAACGAGAACAAGTCAAAGGTATACAGATGGTAGCTGATGAAAACACCAAGTTCGTTTAGGCATCAAAGAAAATCCAAACTCCATTTCTGTATATTTGGATGTTGCTTAGTCTCGTTTACACACACACACACACACACGGTTGCCTAGACACTCCTGCCATCATAACTTCCTCAACAACATTTGATTACATTTCATAGCCATCCATCCTCCCCCAAATACTCCTTCCCTCCCTGTTCCCCTTCAAAGACACCTCTCACGCCTCCTCACTCATCCACCCTCAGGAGGTTCACGGGTACTTGGCGCTGATGATCTGCCTGGTGGGAGCCTTCACCAACGTGCTCAACATGATCATCCTCACCAGGCGGGAGATGATCAATTCCACCAACACCATACTCACCGGTCTTGCAGTGGCTGACTTCCTCCTGCTGATGGAGTACAGCTTCTACGCCACTTCCTACATCAAGGGTCAGGAGTCTATGTTTGACAGTTACTTCCACTCTGTCTTCATCCTCTTCCACGCCCACTACACACAGGTCAGTCTACCCTTCTTCGTTATATTCATTTTCTTTAAGGTACTTGTTCAGTTTTGCTTCTTAATTTTCTTCATCTTTCATTCCTATCCACTCAGTGCTGGTAAGTCTTCTCTCCCTTACTTCTGTTCCATTAATCTTTCTTCTTCTGTTTCACCAATGATCTTCTCCGAGTCTCTTAATTACAGTATACCGAGGCTGTCAGTTGGCCTTTACAGGTACGATTTTAGGCACACATATCACTTGTCTTCAGCAGAATACCAAAGAGAGAAAAAAAGGTTGTATTCACCCAATTTATATTCTGGCAGGCCTCTGATAAGATTAACCATGTCCACCCATTTTCTTTTACTCCTGGATGGATGCTAGACTAAGTTATAAAAGACTTCTCTATGTATACAGAATGACGTCTTTACTTTCCATTAGCCGAGGCAGTAAAGTTGGTAAAGGACTTCAGCTGCCTGGTTCGAAATTCCGGGCGGATACTTGTTAGTTTGGTGTATTGAATTACCAGCAGAGTAAGAGTGTCAGTAACTGAGAATACTGTGAATTATTTATCAAGAGTCCGACTTCACATAACCTGGTGGAGCGTGGAACGAATACGTGTACTATGAATTCTACGAAAAGGAAGATTTATTTTATAAAAAGACATTAAATTCTAATAAATAAATGCTCTAACCTCTAACCTTGAAAAAAAGGTAGGAATTCCGTAAAAAAAAAAATGTAAAAACTCGGGGATTCATTGAATAACGAAACACGAGACTCGAAACATCAATCGAACAAGCGGCACTTTTTAGCATGTTATAGCAGTCCTGAGGCTCTGAGCTGCCTCTGTGAGAAGATTATAAACACGAGGACACAGCAGTAAGGGTGGAGACAGATCGACATTTTTAGCAAATCCTCCTGCAAGGGCATTTGGTCTTTATTGGTGCGTGAGCACTGCACTCCCCCCAGCCCACGCACCTCCTCCCTTAGTCATTCCATTTTATGTCATTGCAAAGAACATTAATGTTCATCGCAATAATCATGACTTTATTCCCACTGATTTTTAGGTTCCTGTTCATTACACGTCCTAATCATTTAGAGTTCTCGGATAAATAATTTACCTTGTATAACCTTTCTAATAACATTGAATAATATTATTGCAGAAATAAGCTTTGTTACTTTTCTACTATAAATCATAGAACAAATGTGTAGAAACTGAGCAGAAACACATCTTACTTGCCGTCTCGAAGCTCAGTCTATGACAATGAATCCCGTAAACCTGAAGGACCGTTATGGTCAGAAGGTCTACGACACAGTTTAAACTAACTCTGTTTTAGGTACACAAAGGGGCAGTTTGGCCGGCACTGGACTCGACCATCTTCACTTTGCCCAACTGTAAATATAGGTGCTCAATCACAGCTGACAGAGCTACGAGTTCTTTAATGTAAACATCCCAGGAGTGATAACTATAATCTTCCACCAGCAAGTTTATCTTTTCTGCTCACTGGTGGAAAACAATATCAACTGATCCAAGAGGATGCAGCCATGTACGGTACTTACAAATTCCAGTAAAAAAATAATAATAAGTTTTCGTCTATGGTTGTGGCCCTGAAAACTGAAGAGCCAATGGTGAACAAGACAACTTTGGGAACAATTCGTGCCTGACAGGGAACACCATATTTTATCACGAAATATTTGACTTGAAAAGCAATACACGACATTCAAAAAGGAATATTTTGTTTCCTTCGCATAACTACCAGCGCGAGCATGAGGGAGGAACACCATAATAAACTGGAGGGAGAGACGACCTCCTCGTTCTGGGAAGGATCACCAAGGTCTGAGTGGATCCAGATTCAATCCAATATCGTGAAAAGTTCATTGAAAATTTTTTTTTGCATATTCTGATTCAATCTGTCCCTGATCTTTGGTACTCACAAGAAACACTGGAAAACATGCCAGTACAAAGAGAATGCATTATGGTCCAATGGCAAATGACTTAAAATGTCATGTAATAATGGCTTTAAGGAATTCAAAGTTCGGAAATTGTTTGAGTTGATGATATACTGAAGTCACTATCTAGCCTCTTCTGTACC
This sequence comes from Homarus americanus, assembly GCF_018991925.1. Taxonomy (NCBI): domain Eukaryota; kingdom Metazoa; phylum Arthropoda; class Malacostraca; order Decapoda; family Nephropidae; genus Homarus; species Homarus americanus. Next base: position 1,444,330 of record NW_024715014.1, read on the forward strand.
AAGAAGTGAATGTATGAAAAAATAATCTAAGGTGGTCAAAAGGAGTTTATTGGGAACTGTGAATACAAATCAAGCGTAACACACTCGTCTGTACACTATAAAGGGTCCCAACTTTCTCTTCAAATGACCCATGTCCAATTTTCAATAGAATTTTATCATCACTCAAAATTTTAATCCTTTTAATGTTTCTCCTGAATGTCCCTTAAACTCTGTTCAAATAAGAACAGATGGTGCTTGAGGATTTACCTGCAATGCATCAAAGGTTGGCTGGTCAACAATATGCTGCTGCAGTGGGCAGATGACTTTTCCATTTAGGAATTTCTTTGGTATTGCTCATCCGGACAGTTTTCCACACAGGTGTTAAGAACAAGATGGGATGTTATGTTCACTCTCATAAGAGCCAGGTTGAATGCTGATGCCTTTTTTTAGTTAGGATTTCCCTTTAGAATCAAACGTTTACTTGTTCATTGTCCAAGATATAATTATCAAATACCTTATGAAGATGTAACCTGAAGAAAAAGTATCAGTGTACTATAGAACTTTTCGATAGTGACCAGTGTGACAGGGAAGACACATAACAAGCATGGACATTACAGGTACATTTGTGTTCATTTATTTACTCTTACTGAACCTATAAAATCACCAAGTCTTTATTTTCATCCTGTATTTTTTTTTTGGGGGGGTGGGGTTCTTTTCAAAGATACTGAGATGCCAAAGTAAACAGAAAAACTTAGCTAGTCACTCAATGACAGCAAAATGTGCTCTAATTTTTTACTTGTCAACCGGACGGCACCAAACACCGAAGAAAGTCAGACAAAAATGTGCTGAATCTGGGCAACTGGTCAGTTTTCTCCAAACGTTCGAACATAAAGGGAGAAAGCTACTGTAGTGGTATGTCTCAAATGTGATCCGCAGGACCAAAAAATAATCGAAAATCACTGGATCAAGAAAATTTCCCAAGTGATTTTATATAGCAACGTAATCCCGATCTTCAACAAGGGAATCAATGACAGCTTAGTTAGCGGAGATGCAAGACTCACGAACAAATACAAAAACAATGATAACTGATTTATATAAAACTGACTTGGACATACCTGAAGTGTGATGTGCTGTGGTGTGTTAAGGCCTCTCGAGGAGCTGTTAACTTTCACTTACCTGGAAAAAACAATCAGATTAACCTTCCATCCAACTTTACTCCTATAAAAATTATATATTAGAAGGATATCAAGGATGTGTTTTTTTTAGTAAACAATATTATTCGGTGGGAGAATATTAAATAATAACTATTAACCTAAAGTTATACCTATAGAAGTGTTCTTACGAAACGGTAACAGTAACATAAATTATGATGATGAGATCATAAAGTTCTGAAGGAAATCTATATATTTCACATTCCTGTATTTATATTTTTTTTCTCTTCTGTTAGATAAGCACATATGCATTATAACAAAATTGCCCGAAAAGATTCTACCCCCCTCCTAAAAACAAATAATAATTTCATAAATAAGGTGGCGACCTTCTTAAACTTTACTCGCAATTGTACTTTTCAACTAACAGGAACAACCATGATACCAATAATGTTTTTAGTTAACGCCAAAATTTAATAAAGATGTGTAATGAGTGATTGTCAGACCAAACCTTACAGCCCAGAATTATGTCACATATAACAGCAAGTACACCACAGACCTCGTGGTACCACCGCATTCCAGGTTGACACACCTCAGGTCGACCCTAGGGACTTGACCTGGCCCGCTAATGACGTGAGCCGGTGACCTACAACCGCACCTAGCCAAGACACCTGGCCAGGACCACACCTGCACACAATTATCCAGATCAAACCAGTTTAGTGTTAATTGGTAGAGGTCAGAAGCCGGCTGGGCCGACCCCATATAAAGGCCCTACAGTCCCGTCCACGGGCATTCCATATTCGGCATTCGAGATTCCTATTCCATTATCATTATCATTCTGGTTGCTGTCATCTCTCTCCCGTTCGGGTCGTCACTCGGTTCACTAAGCAGAGTCACGCACGTCCCCTCCCCAGGTCGGGAGGGAGACCTCCCGACCAGACCACAGCATCACCAGCTAAGCAGATTCTCCCATAGGAGGCAGCCCAGCCAGCACCACTGGGCCTACGTCAGGGTACACGTGAGTCTTGTCAGAACGTCCTAGGGTGAGTTACCTACTGTGGGAAGTGTATTCATTCAGGTGTGTCCGAGAGTCAGTGTCAAGTAACGTAAAGCATAATGTGTTAGTACCCCGATATAATAGTGATATTAATGTGTCCATGTCATTGAGTGAAGTAATAAATAGTTGTATCGAAGAGGTGTTTAACAAGTTGTCCCTTTAAGAAGTAATATACGTGTATTGACATACGAGATAAGATAAGCGTAGTGACGCTGTGCAAATAACATCCAGGCCACGCTACCAAGTTTCCTATCTTTACATGCCTACTCTCTATACTTCCTACTTATGTATGTAATTCTCTTCTTGTGAGTTTTGTACCATTACAGATGCTTGTCCATAATGTCACAATATGATCAACAGGCGTAATGCTTACCTTGCCCTGGTGGTAGAGGAAGCCTTGGTGGTAGAAGGACTCTTGGCATCACCTGTCATGAGCCATTGACCATCCTTCCTGAAACAAGATTCATGAATTAGGCCACAGTTCTGCTTCCATTGCTCTAATAGACACATATAACACAGTAATGCTTTATGGAAAATCCAGAAATATCTGTAGTATTTCCTTGAAAAAATTTTGGTTTTTCACAGCTACGACACCAAACAAACTTGAAGAGATACGAGCCTATCATACCATGGTTGGTTCCACAATGTCTCTTGTTTCGTCTTTTAATGAAGCTCCAAGTGGTCTCAATCTGCTGATTATCTTTAGGATAGGTTAGGTTCTCCAATATAATATATATAATTTTTATTTTTTTTTGGAATCGGCATAAAATCTACATTAGAAAAACTATTTAAATTTTTTGAGTGCGGTAAATGAAACCGAAAAGATCCCTCTAACTATAGGCAACAAGGATCAGTACAGCTCCTCGATATAACTTGACACAGTGAAGTACAAGTTATAATGGTCACAACCCTAAAGAGTAACTCACTCACAAACCTACACTGACAATTTTACCGCTGCTGTGATTCTTATTCGTTTAATTAGGATTATTTCTCTACGACATTTCCTCTAAAACAAGTGATATCAAGTGCTTGTACGTCCTGTTTCCCCTCATAGTCCTGCCCACTGTTATAAGTCTAGGATATAAGGCTTTAGCACACTATATGAGCCCATTGTTGGTATGTAATATTACCTACAAGTTTCACATGAAAACTACCAATTTGCTAGTTTTGCACTTTTTTTAATTAACGTGAGTCCGTCCATCGCCTATTTTGTTTCTTGGCGTACAAACGTTTACCATCGAAAATGTTTAAAGTAGTAATGTAATATCGTTTTATCAGGGAAGGTTAGGTTTGTCTTATGTTTGAAAGTCCAATACTTATAGTGAAAAAATATCTAAAAAAATATTAATACAACTTCTACAACTAACTTGCATGTTATTGACGTTATGGTGAAGTTATTTCAATATATAGCTATTGCAATCAATACTTTAGACAATATTATGCTAAGACTTCTATTGACGTTTCCTTATTTATGTCGGGGAAGGGGTCCAAGGTGCCCCGGTTAGGTCATTTGCGTGTTGTCCAAAAGGTAAAATTCATCGACATGGCATATCAGGACAAGACGGGAGGCGTGTACATGGAAGTCAGGGTTAAACAAAGGTGATACAACAAAGGTACCTAAGTTATCCAACCAGGATCGAACTCGTAGCAATTGTTTTAAATTCGATGAATTTAGATTAAGGCGCGAAATAGGTAAATATTGGTTTGGAAATAGAGTAGTTGGATGGATTATGAGCGACAGGGGTTGGGTGTAAATGGAACTGCCCAGTATGGGCCAATAGGCCCACTGCAGTTTCCTCCATTCTTGTGTTCTTATGTTATCCCATATGAAAGAGTTTAAAGTAACGAACACATTGTCCCGAACCTCTGAAACAACACTTCCAAACTCTGTCCTCATCAGTGTCTCAAACTGTTCGTCAACTATAAAGAAACTTTGAGTTTTGTTCTTAATTTATTTAACTCAGTTTATTAATTGAATAAAACAAAACACATAATGAGATAAAACACAACTATATTAAATCGTCATAATCGTTAACAAGTGACAAATGAATTTATTATTTTTAAATCAACGCTTTCGAAGACGTCCACCAGGCAGCACTACCAACACTGGCCACCACCACCAAAACAACGTAATAAACAAACTATATAACATTATCCATATACTCTTGAGTGTTGCACTAATGTGTTATACAGACTGTAGGTAAACTCACTAGGAGGAGACGACAAGTAACACTTACGTCAACAACTTGGTGTTTCATGTACATCGTGTGCTGAAAAAATATGCATATTTACGATTATGTTATATAAATAAAGTCAAGTAACACTTACGACTTCAATTAATATTTGTAGTGTTTCCTCTGCGCTTCAGACAGTCTTTTAGCCTTCGAGGAACACTGTCAGCAAGGTTTTGCAAGTTAGCCCAGGTATCCTGGATGGCTGCCTCTAGCTTCGGGATTGATGATGTGTCAGCGTCGCGCAGACGACGCTTTACAATGGACCACAAATTTTCTATTGGGTTAAGATCTGGGCTACTGACAGGCCGGTCATTAAAGAAAGGTACCTCACAGTCTTTGAGCCACTGTATGACACTTTTAGCAGTGTGGCATGGGGCACCGTCCTGCATGAAAAGGCTTGCCTTAGCTTTATCAAATGATTCAGGTAAGAAATCACTGAGCAGTTCAAGATAGTTGTACTAATTCATCATATGGTTCTTAGGGAGGATTACTAGTTCACCAACACCATAATACGTAAAGGAAGCCCAAACCATAAGTGAGGCAAGGTGCTTAACAGTCTTTACAGTGTACTGTGGGAGGTGCGCGTCTGAGTGGGCGGCCGGTACACCCTCCCACCACTACTCCCAGTCACAGAAAACGTAGCCTCATCCGACCACAAGACACTTCTCCATGTCTCTAAATCCCACACTTCATATTTCTTGCAAAATTTCACTCTATTTTCCTTCTGTCTCTTCGTCAACAGAGGTTTACGGCGGGCACGAAAGCTCTTATATCCCAGTCGTGACTCAGAAGACGGGGGTTTCTCTCTCACTTCACGTGCTGTGAGTGAGGGATTGGACCAAACTTGTCGAGAAATAACCTTAAGTGTCCGTGGAAACAATAATTTAGGCCTACCAGACTTAGGTAATGGAGCTGGTAACTCGTCCTCTCCAAGGTCTCGGAAACGTTTGACTAGAGTTTGAACAACTCGTAATGCCACACCAGTCTGAGCCGAAATTTCTCTCAGTACATGGTTCGCTTTGTACAATGCAATCACTGCTGCAATATCGTCTCTTGTAGTAACCCTCCTGGACATCTGTGATGGCCACTATGTCGGGTTAATGCACCTTAATCTAGACAAAACACGGCCACATGGCGCGGGAACCCGCACAATAAATCCTCCCCTCACAGTTGCCAGAGGCGCACTGACTCCAAGCGTGACGTGTGCTCAGTTGCCATGTCACCACTTCCCAGTAAACCAAGCGTTTTGACATCTCGCATCCCAGGACAGCCTTCACAACATATGATCTTATTTTTGCGAGAACTTAGTTCGTCGGCCCTATCGCGATTTAATATTCCGCGCAGACCAGTATACGTGTGTATTAGGAAGGACGAACTAAATGATATGGTAGACTCCACAAATTGTGTAAAGCCATTCAGTACATGAAAATACGAGACCCTACTGCGGAAAGTTATTTTAAAATTACTATTTAATTAAAAAAAATGGAGTAGTCTGTGTGGATATTCTCGTAAAAGTGTTACACGAAGAATTATAAATGATCACAATGTTACAGGTCTGCTCACCACCTTACATGTAATAAATTTAAAAATATCTAAACCATCTTAAATGTAATGGCCAAAACACTATCCCAACTCTATTATCCGTGGTAACCGAATCAACACAGACGGGTTTGATAGCCTAAACAAGTAAACTACTTTACCTCGAGTTATTTTAGTGGAGATTCCTGGGACGCGTAGAGATATATGGTAGATTACATTCTGAAGGTTTTGAGTCTTGATACACACACATGAAATAACTTAATTTGTTATACTAATTCGTTGCTAGGAGACGCTAAAACACCTGCCCGAGGTTGGATGCGTCCGGCGTGCCTCTCTCCAGGCGTCTTGTTGCTGAGTGATTGTTTGTCTCTGAGGCCTGAGCACGTCATCACCGCCCGGCGTCTGCTTCATGTGAAATGGCGGGAATAATTATCTTCTAAATTATAAATAATAATTGGTTTTATTCGATAAACTTATTATCAAATTACGTAATGAGTTTTTCATAACATTTGGCATTCACACAAAGTGTCGTTAGAAGGTACAAATTTCCACTTCCGGCCAGTTTATCATATCCTGGTGATTTGGTAACTAGTTTAGTCGATTTGCTCATTGAAATAACTAGACTTATAAGATTACATGCTAAATATTTTTATAATTAGCATAGAGAATTATTTACAGAAACATGTACTGTACTGAACATATATAACGACACTATTAGCGAGAAAAGTAATGACTAGTCTGTGTACGAGAACAGATTTAATTAATACATTTATAAGAGATGAGAGTTGCGTCTAACTACGACTGTCATTAATGTTGTTACAACCAGTTAACGGCAGTTTTACTTCAGTGACACAGAGGAGAATAAGTTTTGTTAGCTGTACAGTGATAAATACAGTGAAGATGATCATGTGTTATTACATGATCTGCTATTAGATTCTTCATAACTGTATCATTTAACTGTATATTAGATGGAACCACCAGCTATCAAACATTACGAAACGTTATTGTTGACATTTTATCTAATGGCGTCTATTCTGGGCTCCACTTTTAATGTTATTATACAAGACAGTTTAGTGAGAGTATATGCTCTCTGAGTGGCCATGAAAACACGCTCTCTGAGTGGCTACAAGACCGCTAATCCAGGAAATGGGAAGGTGACGTGTTTGGTGGCATTAAAAGGGTACAGTGTATCGATAAAGTTACACACACACACACACTTCTGGCGGACAAGTCAAAACAAGCCTCACTCTTACTAGTACTAACATTCCAATTAAGCAAGACCAATAACAATCCTTAACACATAAAATGATCACTTTAATTCAAAACAAATTTAAATCCTAACTTGGAAAACAAAAACTACTGAGCCTATAGATCCGTTTAAAAGTGACAGCACATACAAAATAGTCAAGAAAACGCATTGAACATAAACACCAAAGTTAACCTAATACACAATAATAATAATGCTGTATTATATCATCAATTACAATTTACGTTGGCATTCATACAGGCTTATAAATCCCACTACATTAGACAGCATCTACTCTACACAGTGCCTGCCATATACTGTACACCCGTTCAGCTTATGACCAAACTCTCGCTCTACCTTAAGGAAAACGAAGAGTTATGTGACCAACTAATGTAAAAATTTTATGAACGAGACAATATGTCAAAAGTTTCAATCTTGAATATATTATGTGATCGCAGTTGACAGAGTATTATGAGAAAACTTTGAGCAAATTACTCTTATTTTGGGGAGGAATGACTAGCTTAGTTTAATATTATTATTATTATTATTATTATTATTATTATTATTATTATTATTATTATTATTATTATTATTTCCAGGTAGAGACAACATATACTATATAAACCTACTCAAGTCTTCAACATTTTGTACAACTTGTATTTCTTTCCTCCACATTGGCGCCATTTTTCCTCCCACGTCACTGAACCTAAGACAAACGAGATGTCTCAAAGCCGTCTGTGATATATGAACGAAGAGATTATCGAACAAGAGATTTTACTCGCTAGACTCGGCCCCTTCAGACTCGCGACGACAGCGCCTTTAGCGGGGAAGAGCGTCACCGAAATGTAAACAAATCAGTCACTTGCGGTTTTGTGTGGCGATGATTTGTCGACTTTGGGTAAATTATGACCTTGTTTGTTTCTTTTCAAAGGATGAAAAATGGGAGAGAACGTGTTTGTTTTTGTTTGTTTTTATATATTTGGGTTATGAACGCTGACAGTCATGATTCATAAGTAATTTTGGAGTCCGGTCTGTTATTGCGATCGATGTCCATATTTGGCAACAATCATGAAAGTTCATCTCTCTCTCTCTCTCTCTCTCTCTCTCTCTCTCTCTCAGTCATCCCAGATATATATAGTTATCTAACTTTTCAAATTGGAAAGTAAAGACGGCCAAATGCAGTGTCGGCCAGGCTGCCTCTTTAAGTACCGACGACTTACTATACAATAAGCTGCATCTACACTCTCCCATGTACACTCTTGGTGAGAAATGGTAGTCCAGGCGTATGTGTATCAATTGCCTGCGATAAAACCACTTGGAAATTGAAAGTTGAGAGTCCCATAAATCTCGCGGCATTTTAGTAACGGTTCGGAATACAACACAGTGAATACTAAACCTTCGGTAGCTACACAGAGAGGCGGTATTACCTCCAGTACACCCGACCGCCTTAACCTTCATCCAGAACTACGTTGAGTAGGGGCGCCCGGAACGCAAACTAATGACCCTTAAGACAGGAGGTGAAAGCTATATACCCTCCGCCACCGCACACTCTCCCACCCCCCCCATCCCACCTCCGTAAAGTAGTGCCCTTTGGTTTAATATCATGAATATATTCCTCGGCTGTAAATAACTCACCTGTAAATTAAACGGATGTAAATTAGACTTATGGACGTGCAGCAGAGGTAACATAGGTATTAGAGTCTCCATTGGAACTCACACAATGTACCACTGTGTTTCTAACTGTCCTCTTGTATTGCTTCATTTACATACACAGAATTTCAAACATCACTTGAGATGGTCCTGATATTGTGGCTGTCTGGAGCTCGTGTGTGTGTGTACTGTGTTAATCCTCAAGGACAGACGAGAGTCGTATTACCTACCTAAGTGCTACTGTCTCTCTCTGTAAGATTTCTTCACTGTGAATTACTTGATGTCTCAATTTTACAGTCAACTATAAAGTCCACCCACCTCTCCCGTAAACCATGAACCCCCGAGAGATTCAGACTCATGAACCCGAAGCAATAGACTGTTACATTATTCTGTCCACAAATGCTTCGGATTCACGAGTCTGAATCTCAGGGTTCGTGGTTCAGGGTTAGAGACGAACGAACGAACTTTTGTTGTTGACTGTACATTCTATATCATTCTTTTAGCGTCCTTCTGGATATATTACTACCATCATTCTTATCATTCTTATATCCATCATCATCATCATCATCATCATTAGTTTGTTTCTATCGTTCATTATCAAAGTTGGAACATAGAGGACAGAAAACAAAAGGACTTATCGACTACAGATGAGGGTCCCTGTGTGTGTGTTCAGACTCATAATACCTTTAAATTTCCTCCTCTTGCTCCTTCTCCTTGTCCTCATTTTACTCCTCCTTATTTTCTTCCTTCTCCCTTTCCACCTCTTTCTCCTGGTCCTTATCCTCCTTCTTCTCCTTCTCCATTATTGTTCTCATCGCTACCTCGCGTCATCTTACCTCCTACCTCCTACCTCTTCCTCCACCTTCTCTTCTTCCTTCTCCTCTTCTTCCCCCTCCCCCTCCCCCTCCTCCTCCCCCACCAGCATCACCACCCCAGCCTCACACCACACTAATCTCAACACAGGGACCAAAGACTCAAAAAATCTTACGTCCATTTTTCACACCTTCACCAAAGATGAAAGAGACGACATCCGCTTACAGTCGAGTCACATTGCAGTTATCACACCATTTTTCCAGTGATGTATCGTTGTTATTTATAAAAGAGAATTCGGTATGCACTAAGTCACCCACGTGTTCATGAGAAATGGTTAATATAAGTGAGTTTGATAGCCAGGAACCAGCTTTTAACCCCTTGAGTATGATTATTTAAACCTTTTAGTGCGACGGTTTAAACCCTTGATTATGAGGAGTTAAACCCTCGAGTTTGATGATTAAAACCTTGAGTACGATGACTTAAAACACTCTACTCCTTCCTCAAGACGTAATGACCCAAAAGAATGCAATTAAAATCTAATGGCATTTAATCTGGAGGTTAACGACACTCTGGAAGGTCAGAACCGCACCGTAAACACATTTCATTCAGGGGACGTAAACCATTATAACGGTTCGTTAATTCTTTTCAAGTCTATTAAAAAATCAGGAATATAAGGCATTTTTCTCCAATAGCTGTTTTTGTCGTTTCTGTTTTTGTTTTTTGCGTCTGGTTAGTGTGCTAGTGGTCTAGTGGATACAGCGCTAGCTTTCTTTTCCGGGGATTAGGGGTTCGATTCCAGGGCGTTCCCAGGTCACCCAGTTGAAAATGGGTACCTAAGTTACTACTTGGGGAAGTGAGGACACCTTTAAGCTTTCTCCTCCTCTTCTTCTTCGTTTTCCTCCTCCTCTTCAACCAATCTCTTCCCCCGTCTCTTCATCCTCCTTTTCCTCCTCCTTTTCATTATCCTCTTTTTCCTCCTTCTCCTACTAAGCGTTCCACATAAATAAAGTTGCAGGGGGTGGGATGCCTGCTGTCTGGTTCGTACGCGGCAGGAATTCAAGCGAGAATCTAACGTCTGGCATGATTTCTGCTAGGATGGTCGCTGGGCCCAGATCAGAGGCGATACATTTTTTTTTTTAACGGGAATTAACCCACCCGAGCACTGGTCACTGACCCACATCAGGTCCAGGGGGTGAAAATATAATAATAATAATAATAATAATAATAATAATAATAATAATAATAATAATAATAATAATAATAATAATAATAATAATAATAATAATAATAATAATAATAATAATAATAATAATAATAATAATAATAATAATAATAATAATAATAATAATAATAATAATAATAATAATAATATTAATGATAATAATAATAATAATGAATACAAAAGATAAAAAAAACTAATAATACTAATAATACTAATTGTAAGAGATACAATTGAGACCCTGCAACTGTGTGTAAATGAGGCAGAAAGTCAGATCAGCAACCTGGGACTTGGAAAAAAATTGTGATGCCATATGGCAGCAGGGTCTACCATTAGACAATTATTGTGCATAAGTAAAATAAGGAATTGTCTTTGAAGAATTTACCAGTAGGAGATGACTGTCTGGTGACCTGACCTATCTATCACCTGTTGGTCCAGTGTACCAGCTGAGACACTTTATGTATTGTTAATAGTCTCCAAGACAAGTAATCTGTAACACACATAAAGGATCTGGGAGAAAAAATGTAAATCTAGTTCACCAAAAAAATTCGTAATCATTCTGGAATAATTTAATTAATTTTAAAATCTTGATAGTTCGTTACCTGTAATTTTTCGATAGTAATTATTGCCGCTTTTGTTATTGCAGGTGTGCTTAAATAATAATCAAACACGTCAATATCTAATTCTAAGAAAAATATTTCTTTCGACCAAAAACAAAACAAAAAAATTTACGGTTTTCAAAAAAAAAAATAACAAATTTGGTTCTATTCAAAATTTCGTCACAGGTTTTCCTGAACACGTTGATTGACGATTTGGGGTCAAAAAGTTGTAATTTTGGTAATAACATGCCATAACCCTAATGACTAATGATTCACTACATGTAACTTTTCTCTTATTCATAATAATTAATGACGTAAACATCAATTTGCATACAGGAGCCAACCTCTTAATCTTCAACTTGGTATAATTGTAATAAAAACGTTAAAATGACCTCTATTCATATTTTTACATGAACTTCAAAGTTACTTCTAACACGACCAAGTTTTATACGTATGAAAAACCAACAGAAACCTCTCTTCTTTACGACACACGAACACACAGCAACACTGACTGGTAAAGAAAGATTTTGAGTCGACATTATATAGATATTCTGTAGTAGGGAAGGAAGGATGGTTGCTGTCCCTCCTCCCCCACTACTTAACACACATGACGTATCGCCCAACTATCGTGTACATGAAATATGACCCGAGGCAAGAGAGTGTATTTACCTATCAAACTCCCAAGAGCATTAATCCTATGCATGAATAATGAACGAGAGAAAGCTGCAACCACAAGCAGAAATTAATAGGAGGAAATTCTTATACATTACTCTTTCATATCATTAGTCATGCACAGTTGATAAGGTAAGGAGGAAGCTGCTTGTAGGTTATGAAGACAGAATCTATCTTGAGTTCTACATTACGATTTAACTCCACGAGCTTAAATTATAAAGGGGATGCGACTTTCACTCTCGTTATCCTGGACGGTAGAGGTGAAAGTCAAACGCACCTGAGTCTGACGGCGCAATTAATGAAGACGTGGCTCCAACAGGTAATTTTTTGGGGGGGAGATACTAAAAGAATAATTGTATTTGGTAATTATTTGGCTGGACTTTATGATATTATACTTTATTATGCTGTAAGTTAAGTCTTATTAAAACAGTGAGTGATGAAGACAGGTGCTTCTTGGGATACGCTAAGGTGAGGTTGGATATCTAGGTGGAGAGGATATGGTCAATTATGCCCAAAACCTACCTAACCTACCCATAGTCTCAATGGGTTTAAACAGCTAATGGTTAAGGGTTTAGCCTATTAAAACTGGAGTCCGTTTAAGTGCAACCAATTGTCTGTAAGTCTTCATCTCAATCAGTATTTTTTCACTAAATAAAAGAAAAAAATAAATAAAAGTTATTCCATTCAATAATAAATATTAACCGTATGTTAATATATAATAATAATAATAAACACAAGTATTAAATCATGTTTATTACCACTACTGATAATATAATATAAAGTATTACAAAAATATATGTTGTATAATATTAACACCATAATCATTCGTTATTTGTTAATATTTATTATATGAATTAAACATTTACTTTCATTATAAATCTCAAATGAACGTGAGTAATGGTTAAATATATACGGGTTATGTACATTATTTCTCTATAACACAACAGTTTTATTTGGTTCCTTTTAATACTGCTAATTGTTTGTTTTTCTATATGTTAAAGTGTAATTAAATTTAGAATTACAGAGAAAATAGATATTTAAACTCTCTCTCTCTCTCTCTCTCTCTCTCTCTCTCTCTCTCTCTCTCTCTCTCTCTCTCTCTCCCTCTTCATCCTCCTCCTCCCATATCTCCCTCTCTCCCCAGCCTCCTCCCTTTCCCACATCACCCCCTCTCTTCTTCTTCCTCCCCTTCACTCTCCAGTCTTCCTCCTCCCCTCCCCCTCCTCTTCCCCCCTCCCCTTCCCACAACCACCATTTCTCTTTGTTGTCATGTGCGTCAAATTACAAAAGGTAGACAGATGTTTTATGACAGACAAAACAAACGCTTCACCGTCTCTCTGTCTTTCATCCCGTTGTGAAATATATAAAATGAAAATGGAATAAATTACATAGTCTCCCCACAACAAAGTGATTCGCAGAGCCTTTGGAAAATAGAAATTGAAATGCCAAATTCTTTTCTGTGAACTTTGGATGAATTGTTCAGAGGAGAAATTTAGTGAAAGGGAATTCCAAAGACGTTACTAATGATGATAATGCATTGTGGAATGAATAAGGAATGAGCTTGGAATGACCTTAGAATAACCTTGGAATAACTTAGTACATTTGGGTCATTATTTTTCTTAGTTACAAAAATGGCTGATAATTCCAAAGGTAATAGTGAAGAAATTCTAAATATATTGATTTTATTCATTAAACCACAGCGGTATAAACTTCCTATAAGTATCACCCATTAAACCAAGGTAATATTTCCTTTACACCGTTCCCTCAGTTGTCTTAATTAGAAATAGGACCCACAGGTAACAGTGTGTGGGATGAGGAACAGAGACACACAGGTAAGCTGAGAGTTAGTGTAGGAGAGGCAGGTAATTAGCAGTACCTTATAGTCTTAATTACTGTTACCTGTTAGTCGTCCTTTGAGTCTTTAATTTCAAAGGGTATTCGTAATGTAACTCTCTCTCTCTCTCTCTCTCTCTCTCTCTCTCTCTCTCTCTCTCTCTCTCTCTCTCTCTCCCAAGAAGCTGAAAACCGACTATCATGAAGCGTTCTTCAAGTATGCAAATGAGGGACTTATGGCTGACGATGCCGACGTAGTGGAGAAGGAAAGGGTGAGAGGGGGGAGAAGGAGGGGGAGAGAAGGAGGGGGAGGAGGGGTTTAAGGAGAAGAAATAAGAGGTAAAAGAGGGCAAGGGGGGCTTAGAGGAGGAGAGTTTAGGAGGAAGAGAAGTAGAAGGAAGATTCAGGACGAAGAGGAAGAGAACGATTAAAACGGAAGAATCTTTACCTGAACTATGTGACTTTTGTAATATCTCGACTATAAACAAACAAACAGATGAACATCGTAGAGTCAATTGACGTTCTTTATTATTTTCACTTCGGTATTTTTAGGTATTAAATTATATTCCAGGTTTTAATACGTCATAAGTTTCGTATAAATTTTAAACTTTTCTCGTATATTTGTATTGATTTTTGGGGGCATAAAGTTTATAAACAGCATAAACAAAGGAACATCGGGAAGAGATATTATGTCATTTATCGTGGGAGTATAGATGGCGAAACAAATGAGCATCGATGAAGAGAAAAATGGCCTCCTCTGGGTCCTCATTCGACGCAAATTTTCATCTAAATATATCCTAGACATCAGGTGATTGATGGTGATTGTTTCCTGTTACAAGATCCATCGGGGGAACTATCTATCATATCACTATCATCATAATCATTCTGGTCCTCATGTTCAAGGTCAGGTCATCACGGTCATGGCCACTGTGTCGTCATCATCAGGGGTACATTTCCCTCATTACGTCATCGCCTTAAACATCTTCATCGTTATTAACTTTAATCACTATTATTCCTATCATTATTATGTATCATTCTCATCATTATCTTCAGTCTGTCCTCGGATTCTTGACTCTCTCTCTCTCTCTCTCTCTCTCTCTCTCTCTCTCTCTCTCTCTCTCTCCCTCTCTCTTTCTCTCTCTCTCTCTGAATTTCACATCGAGTCTTGAGAGGGTGAGGAGGAGGCGGTGAGAGAGATAATGAGACACCTACACTGAGATGGTACAGGTATCACTGCCAATTGAATCAGGTCAACAGGTTCTTGGGTTGTCTTTATGTACGTAAGTCCTTATGTGTGTGTGTGTGTGTGTGTGTATGTATGTGTGTAGGTAGAGAGGGAGGAAGGGGGAGAAGGGAGGGAGAGACAAAGGGAGAGGGAGTAAAGAGAAGGGAGAAAGGGAGGGAGGAAAGTTGAAAAGTTAGTGTTCATTCAGTTCACAGCCACACACACACACACACACACACACACACAC